>NW_015175985.1:20453-33224 GCF_001447785.1 Gekko japonicus
TTCTTACCTTTAAAGCCCTATATGGCCGGGGTCCAACATACCTAAGGGACCGCCTTTCCCCATATATTCCCCAACGGGCACTACGGTCGGGGACGCAACATCTCCTGGTGATCCCAGGCCCCAAGGAGGCCAGGCTGGCTGCAACCAGGGCCAGGGCCTTTTCAGTGGCAGCTCCTACCTGGTGGAATGAGCTCCGGGAGGAGATCTGGGTCCTGCGGAACCTGGCGCAGTTCCGCAGGGCCTGTAAGATGGATCTCTTTCGCCAGGCTTTTGAGTAGGAGCCGCCACTACCTTACCATCATTACCTCTACCATCATCATCAACTGGCCCTGGGAGGAGTGAACGACAGCGCTGCGTGGAGCTGACACCACTGATTTGGGAGTAGCATATTCAAGATGCCATCTTTTTATTGAAGACTGATCTGAAACATCTAGAGCACTTTATAAATTTGTAATATTGTAATTATGGTTTTATGCTGTTTTAACCTGTTTTATGTATTGGCATGTGCCCTATTCGTGAGCCGCCCTGAGCCCGCTCGCGGGGAGGGAGGGCTATAAATTAAAATAATAAATATAAATAAATATAAACGCAGAAGCCCTCATCGTACTCCAGCCAGGCAAACCCCGTAAAACCCGTATATGATGTCCATATACTGCAGAATGGGCGAGGCCCGCCATGGCTGATGGCGAACTATGACTCCAGTGTAAATCAAGAACCCTGGATGCTAATTGGCCCACGTTCTATCTGCCCTCCGCATCTTGAGGCACTCCTTATTGCGCTTGTCAAGATCCTCCTTGTCCTTCTTCTCCATTTCCCTAAATAATAGACTAAAAGGGTTGATAAAGTCCCCTCTAAGAATCTGATCTCTGATGGCCACAGAAAGATGGTCACCCAAAGGCATTGCCAAATTGCTGCTGGGCAGGGCTTTCACTGGAACCTGTTTATATGTGTATCCCCCAGAAGCAGGACCCGACCACCCAGGCCACCCACTTAGAGGGTAAGGGTAAGCAGAGGGTGGCTCACCCCACCACCCATGCGGTGGAGGTGGGCCCTGCCACCCTTCCCCCACTGGGGATGAGCCTGCCACCTGTTTGGCCAAGGACCCTGTGTTACCATGACCCCAAAGCCAGGCTTTCGCATCCTCAGGAGCCTTGCCATCCTTACCTTCCTGGGACGGTGGTCCCTTGTACACCTCCAGCTGGCGCTCTACCGCCACGTCCTCACCCTGTTGGCCACCGGCTTGCTGTGGTGCAGTGCCCGAGAAACCCTGACCATCCTCCAGCATGGCCAGGTGCGCCAAAACTTTAGCCTGAAATTAGGAAATCAGACTTAGCTTTTTTAGCTCCAGCCGGGGCCTCAGGCTCCAAGGGAGGCTTGCCTCGCTGCTTCTCCAAGCGAGCCAGAATAGCCACGTTAATGGGGTCCCCTTCATCATCCGACGACTCCTGCTCTACTGGCTGCTTCGGGGGTTGTTTAGGGGCAGGCCACTTGCCCTTAGATGCTGCTCCAACCAGGCCACTGCCGCGCTCCTCCAAAGCTGCTGCTGAGCACCGCAGCGCTCCTCCGCAGCTGCTGCTGCAGTCACACTGTTGCCGAAACCGAGCGCCTCCACGCAAAAAGCCGCCACCACAGTCATGCTGTCGCCACCGCCGCAACCCCTGCCACTTCCGTCCCTCCCAGCTGGAGCCCTAGGCCAAAGGTAGGCCTCCCCGAACCCGGCTGATATGTGCTCAGAGCTGCTTACTCCAAGCACAAGGCGGCAAACTGGCGTAGGTGGGAACAGGGCCGAGCCTATAAGGCCAGCCCTGCCCCCGCCCTCCATTGCAACTCAAAGTGTTGCAACGCCGTTGTCCATCCCGCCCTCCTCCTGGGCAGCAAAACGGCCCCGCGCTCCATTGGCGTTGCCGGGAGTGCAGGAGCCCAATTGCTGGTGTTGCTTCCATATGTCTGTTTCAGGAGAGTACTCCTTTAACTTTATTTCCCAAACAATGGTGGAATTATAACTTCATCACAAATTTCCTATTTCAGAACTGGGTCAAAATTTCTAAAGGCCTATCAGCACATACCACGGGGTTCAATCACAGAGCTAGCAAGAGACTTCAGGATTTGTGTGATTCTGGGAAAAGCTATGGTCTAAACATTGGATTAATGTGTTGGGTTCTAACAAGTCCTTAAACATATCTCTGGTGACTGCCTTGGAAAGACAAATATAATTTGAAACACCTATAAAGCTAAGCTCACCACAAACCTACACATGCAAAAAACCAGTAGAAATGCTGAGAGGTTTATGCTGTTTTATATAGCCCTGATTTGTTTAGCTGTAGGACAGGTAGCTCCAAATGTCTACTGTGATTCAGTGGTTGGAAGAAAGATGTATGAAGCTGTCATGAGGCCCATCATGATCGAACCCCTGGTCAGCATCCAACAATGATTCACTGGTGATAATGGCAGTGAATTATTGAAAGTAGCTTGCTTGTGCTTATAGTTACTCAAACCTGTCATTTACAGAGTTTTGCTTCAGCATGAGCCAGTGTTTCATTGTACTTTACAGAGTTTTGCTTCAGCATGAGCCAATGTTTCATTGTCCTTTTAAGATTGAATGGTTCTGCCAGATACACATTGACCAAATTTTCCAGGCCTTAGCTCTCTTTAAAATGCTTTTGAAGCTTCTTGATGTTAATATTTGAGTTGGCTTTTAATTCTGACAGACTGATTCTGTGCATATTTACTCAGGAGTAAAATAGCTCAAATAGGTGCATGTATGGATTGGAACGTCAGTATAAACTTTCACTTTGCAATAGAATCTCTTGAAATTCTCTTGTAAATTGAATTTATGCAATGTTACAGTTTCTAGTGCTGTAGATCAATATTTTCTTATACCTTCTCTTTTTCTGTCACATTCGCAAGCAGTCAAGAGTCTGTGTCTGCAAATGCTTAGAACGGTACACATCTGTTTGTTTGTGAGTTAGTTGAAATAAGCCAGTCAAGTATGAATGCGTAGTCTCCAACTGTTTCTTCTGTGTGCTCTGTCTATAGAACGTCCTGCCAGAACAGAAAGAAATGTGGGTTCTGCCTTCATATGTGTTTCATATATTTCAGCACTAGCAGCAAAAGCCTAGGAATTTTTCAAGCTCTACTTTCTACAGTGCCTTTTATTACTCTTCCTTACTCCATTATATCCATCAGACATGATACTCAGAGCTGTGTGTCTAGGAATTATGATGTGTCTACATATGCCGAACTCTTGTGACTTCAAAGCAGAGAAAGTCTCTGTCTTTATAATGTGTTACATAGAGATAATATGTTGGCATTCCTTCTTTGACACTATAGGCAGCTATCAAGACAAACATTTTATAGTCACTTGTGGGCTTAATTTTTTAGAATTGATAGCAGCTATGAATCAGGAAAGAGCTCTTGTACTACAATCACTCAAGGGCCTTGGAAAAGCAGATATCTGTAGATCCTATAAATATTAAAGATACAGGCTTATCATCTAGTCCTGCACCAATGCAAAGATTGTCAACCAAATTAAATGTAGCAGGATGTCACTGGCAGTGTAAGTATTATTACAACTTGACTAGTTGTGCAAATCTGAAGAGAAGTTAGGCCTTTGCTATGACTCTGTTTAGGATTAAACTGTGGGCCTCCAGCTGTTGAAGAATTTTTCCCAATGTGTAAATGCATCATGAACCCATCTCTATTATCCTAGACTCAATGGAAAGGAAATGTACACTTAGTAATTGTACATCATTGTTTTTACACTAGCCGTTAAGTAATACTTATAATTTTAAGAACATAAGAACATAAGAGACGCCAATGTTGGATCAGGCCAAAGGCCCATCCAGTCCAACACTCTGTGTCACACAGTGGCCAGAAATACCAGGTGGCATCAGGAGGTCCACCAGTGGGGCCAGGACATTAGAAGCCCTCCCACTGTTGACCCCCCCAAGCACCAAGAAGACAGAGCATCACTTGCCCCAGAGCCCCTATCTATACCTTGTGGCTAATAGCCACTGATGGGTCTCTTGAGTACTTTTCGTTGTTCAAATCACCTCATGTACATGATCTCAGTAATTCTTAAAACAGCTCTGTAAATCTGGCTGATCCACACTGCAAGTAGGGGATGTGGCAGAGCTGAGTTTGTGGATGGCATGAGATTTGAACTTGGAACTTCTTGACTCTTTACACCGGCTGTCAATATTTGATCAGCAGCAGCAGAAGCATTTCTTTGATGTAGGGTTGCCAACCTCAAGGTGGGCACTGGAGAGCTCCTGAAATTATAAATGTCTCCAGACAACAGATCAGTTCCTCTGGAGAAAATGGTATTACACCCCACTGAGTTCCTGCCATCCCAAAACTCCACACTCTCCAGGTACTCCCACCCACCCAAATCTCTAGGAATTTCACAATCTGGAGTTGGCAACTGTACCTTGTTAAGAAAACACATTTATTCCTTCTGCATTTTCCCATGTGCATATGGATGCTAAATGTTTTATCTTGTTTTATATTCTTCCATATCCATATGTTTATTTCTTAGACTAGACTAGACTCAGCTCCCTTCTTCCATATCCATATGTTTATTTCTTACTAGACTCAGCTCACCAACAGGTTACATTTCAAACTGGCAATATATTTTCTGAGCACAGAAAATGAGTTCTAAGTAATACACAGAAGTACTTCAGCTGTAAGAGCTAGGGAACTCTGATTTTCAAACCCTACCCTGGCCCCTCATGTTAAAGCATTCCTTCAGCCATTTTGGTGTGATAATTCATTGTTTAAAAGTTTGAAAATCCATTGGTGCTGAAATCAGCAGTTGAATATTTAAACCACAATATTCTTAACTACAGGATGATGGAAATGTTACCTTGAACGATTAAAACAATAAATCCCTAAGCACTAAGTGCACTATAACAGCACAGTGAAATCTACAAACCAGCATGTGGTCCTGGGGCAGCAGACTGCTTGGTGACTTAGCTTGGAGTGTGACATGAGGAACAGAAGTAGGTTTAAATTTCACCACTGACATAGAGCAACGCTACAGAGTTGGGCACAGGGGAGGGATAAATCTAGCTGGATGGTAGGTTGAAAAAAATTAGGTTGCCTTTTTCTGGTCCCACTGCAGAGATCCTTTACCTGCTAAATCACTTAATATGCCTGTTAATACAGATTATAAAAACTATATTAAATACTTGTCTTCTGTCTTAGAATGTTGGAATGGTAACAATAAAATCATCTGGTAGTGATGGGTCTCAGCATCCGAAAGATGGCATATGCAGTCTTGGAGATCAGTATTGAACAAGTTCAGCAAAGAATTTCCTTTCAGTCAGTGTCTTACTCCAGCTTCAAGAAGTTCTGTGTCCCACGTACTGCTTGTTCATTTCCCTAGAAATGGAAGACTCAAGCGGTGAAAGAAGAGAAGGATGAGTAAGGAAGGCTCATTTAATACGTTTGTTCTGCTTTAATGGGCAGCCTACGGAAAACTGAGTAAAAGAATGATGTGTTTTAATTATTCTGGTATTTATATTTTCTGCAGGCATAAATTAGTGTAAGAAATTGCATGCCCTCTAGGGATGGGCATAGACCTGAACCCTAGCCAAAGTCCGGGCCCCAGGGAGTACCAGAAGCATTCTGGGAATGGAACAACAGCCCCCAAAGTGGACTGAAGGTCCCTAGGAATAGAAACGGTGCTCTGGGACTGGAATGACAGCCCCTGGAAGTAGCAGGAGCGTTCTGGGACTGGGATGACAGGGTGCGGAGTGGGATGACAGCCTCCAGGAGTAACAGGAGCATTCTGGGACTGGAATGACAGGGTGCAGAGTGGGATGACAGTCCCTGGGAGTGGCAGAAGTGTTCTAGGACTGGAATGACAGCCCCTGGGAGTTTGGTGTAGTGGTTAAGAGTGGTGAACTCTAATTTGGAGAGCTGGGTTTGATTCCCCACTCCTCCACATAAGCCAGCTAGGTGACCTTGGGTCAGTCATAGTTCTCTCAGAGCTGTTTTCTCAAGAGCAGTTCTCAAAGAGCTCTCTTAGCCGTACCTCCCGCACAGGGTGTCTGTTGTAGGGAGAGGAAGGGAAGGAGATTGTAAGCCACTCTGGGACTCTGAGCGAAGGGTGGGGTATAAATCCTCCTTCTCCTTCTCCTCCTTCTTTGGACTGGAATGACAGGACACAGAATGGGATGACAGCCCCTGGGAGTGGCAGAAGTGTTCTGGGACTGGAATGACAGGGTGCAGAGTGGTAGGACAGTCCATAGCAAGAGAATCAGTGCTCTGGGACTGGAATGACAGCCCCTAGGAATAGTAGGTATGTTTTCAGACTGGAATGACAGCCCCTGGGAGTTGCAGAAGAATTCTAGGACTGGAATGACAGTCCCTGGGAGTAGCAGGAGCATTCTGGGACTGGATTGACATGTTGAAGAGAGGAGTGACAGCCCCTGGGAGTGGCAGAAGTGTTCTAGGACTGGAATGACAGGTTACAGAGTGGAAAGAAATAAGAACATAAGAGAAGCCAATGTTGGATCAGGCCAAAGGCCCATCCAGTCCAACACTCTGTCACACAGTGGCCAAAAATACCAGGTGCCATCAGGAGGTCCAGCAGTGGGGCCAGGACACTAGAAGCCCTCCCACTGTCCCCCCCCAAGCTCCAAGAATACAGTGCATCACTTTCCCCAGCCCGAGAGTTCCTATCTATACCTTGTGGCTAATAACCAATGATGGACTTCTGCTCCATATGCTTATCTAATTCCCTCTTGAAGCTGTCCATGCTTGTAGCCACCGCCACCTCCTGTGGCAGTGAATTCCATGTGTTAATCACTCTTTGGGTGAAGAAGTACTTCCTTTTATCTGTTCTAACCTGACTGCTCAGCAATTTCATTGAGTGCCCATGAGTTCTTGTATTGTGAGAAAGGGAGAAAAGTACTTCTTTCTCAACCTGCTCTATCCCATGCATAATCTTATAAACCTCGATCATGTCACCCCTCAGCCATCATTTCTCCAAGCTAAAGAGCCTCAAGCGTTTTAACCTTTCTTCATAGGGAAAGTGTTCCAAACCTTTTATCATTCTAGTTGCCCTTTCCTGCACTTTTCCCAATGCTATAATATCCTTTTTGAGATGTGGTGACCAGAACTGTGCACAGTACTCCAATTGAGATCACACCATTGAGGTCACTACCCCTGGGAGTAGCAGGAGCATTCTGAGAATGGAATGACAGCTCCCAGAGTGGAATGATGGTCCCTGGGAGTAGCAGAAGTGTTCTGGGACTGGCCCAGGGAGCCCCCCCCCCTTGCAAAGTTCTGGGACTGGAATGACAGGGCACGGAGTAGTATGACAGTCCCTAGCAAGAGAATCAATGCTCTAGGACTGGAATGACAACTTCCTTCCCACAAATTTGTGTCTGGCTCCTCTCTACCACATCTCCTTCAGCACTGCATGTTACACACCTCCAGTCCAACATTGCCTTCCACAACATCATCACTGGGTCCTGCATGATGATAAATGTCAGGCAAGCCGGACAGAGGACAGAGAGAACTGCAGGCACAATGGGTTGCCAAAGACTGTTGTCTTCCTAAGACAGCCTCAAGGTGGATCCCAGGTGGGGTGAGAGGGTTGGCCCTGCCCAGTAATCACTTTGGCAGTCCATAGAGGAAGGGAGGTTGGGGCCAGGTAGAAGCAGGCACCATCAAGCATGCTGGTGGCTCCCAGGCCCAGGCAGGGTGGGTGGGCTTGTCCTACCAGTGATCACATTTTTAGTTGGACAGAGAGTGGTCTGGTCTATACACTCCTGAATCTACACCTGACATCTCTCCAAAAAGCAGTTTCCTGGGGCACCTTGTTTGGGGATCTGTAACTCAGACTAAATCCAACTCATATATAATTTGTGGGGCATGTGGAGGGGCATCCCAGGGAGGTACACTGCAGATTGGATGCCTCTAACTCACTCAGGGTCCATTTCATACACTCCTGAACCTGCGCCTGACATCTCTCCAAGATGCACTTTCCTTGGGTGCCTTGTTTGGGGTTTTGTAACTCAGACCCCCGAAGTCCAATCTTCATCAAACCTGGTGGGCAGGTAAAGGAGAGTCAGCTGGAGATGCCCTGTGATTTAGAAGCCTCTAGAATTTTTTTTTTGGGGGGGGGTTCCCACCTGAACCAGTTAATGAACTGGTTCACAAACTGTACCAGTTTGAATTTGCAAACAGATTCAAAACGGACACAAACCGAACCAGGATTTCCCAGTCTGTGGGCATCCCTAATGCCCAGTGCAATACCTTATTTTTAGGTTATCTGACCTGTGTTTTTGTCTTATGAGTCATTTCAAATATGATGCCACCATGCTTGAATAAATATCTCCTGTTCTTTAAATCATTTTACATCACATCATCATATGATATCTTGGTAACAGAGTAGCATGAGAAACAAACAATATTTTAAGAGCATGTGATGATTATATGGGATGTTTTATATTCTCTAGTGGCTAGAGTTTTGCTAAATTCAAGCAGATGTTTGGTCATCACCATTAGTTGCATGAAATAAAGGCACAACATTTTAGAAGTGGGTTTTTAAACTGTTGTAGAGCCTAAAGTGCAGAAAAATAATATTGGGTTCTGTCACTTAATTGCTTCAATAGGTACAATCTTAGAATTTTGGAGAAATAGATTTTTTTCTTGTTAGAAGATATCTTTCAGGGTACTTTGTAGTAATGCTGTGCTCACTTCACAAAGCATTTCTTTCCTAAGATTTATGTTGTGTGTGCTTGCGACAGAGGGCCTCTGGTTCCACCCTCCCTTAATTCTTGCCTACAGGGGGAGTAGGCAGATACTAAGTGGCATCAGCCAATGAGAGGCTGTGGAACCTTTGGGAGGAGGGGTGGAGAGTTAAGTGGAGGGAAGGTCTGTTATTATCTCAGATAGGTCTTGGGAAAGTAACAGAGAAAGAGGGAAAACTGCAAAGAGAATAGGTAGGCTTTGCCTGGTGAAGAAAAAGAACTCCGACATCTACAGTATAGATACATAGGGTTTGGGGCCGATAGAGAGGCAGGAATAGAACCAGTATCCTGTGTTTCCTTTTTTTTTGAAATCCCCAGAGGGATATTTTTTATTATTTTTATAAGACTACAAAACTACAAAGAAAATATAAGGGAGCGGGATAACATCTAAGGATAAAGGATAGATAACCACACTACACTAAAAACCCAAGAGGAGGAGATCATATCCGTGTTAGTCTAAGTGTTATTAATAAAAGTGTTAGTACAACAATATACTTGTAGAGTTCTTGTTTGTCTCAGCTTCAATGTTAGTATGTTAGTTGTTGTGAGATAACTTTCTGAGCATCTTGTTACTTGCTTCAAAAGGCAATTTTCAGAGTCCTTCTGCCTTTACTTTGGTTTTCTGTCTCTGAAATCATATGTAACTTTCGTTGCGCCTGCACCTGTTTCTACAGCAGGGTCCTCATCCGTTCCAGAGGTAGCGGAGTCACTTGATTTCGATTCTTCATTTTTGGATTCTTCCTCTAATCCCAACTGGCGTCTCAAAAATTCTTTGGCTTTAAAAATGGAGTCAATCTTTTCTCTTTTGTCATTGATTTTAAAGATCGCCCACCTGTACGAAATTCCATTGGTTTGAAGAAAAGAAATTAAGTCCTTATAGCTTTTCCTCTTTTGGCGAATTTCAAATGGAATGTCTTTTAAAGTTTTAATGTTTACATTCCCCATTTTCAGTGGAGTTGCTGAGGTCGCTTTTAAAATAGCATCTCTGGTTTGTCTTCTTGAGAATCTGACCACAATTTCTCCAGGCAGCCTATTTTTTAAAAAATATAATTGGAGTATGCCCTATAAGCAGTCTCCATCTCTTTTACTACTTCATCCACTGTTAAGCCAATTGCTGGAGCAATGATCTCACTGAGCAGCTTCTTCAGATCCTCCGTTTGCGATCCAGGAACTCCCTGGAATCTGAGAATCATGTTGGCTTTTTCCATTTGTAGCTGTAACAAACGGTTTTCTTGGAAGTTTTGCTTTGCTTCAATTTCCCCCATTCTTTTCTTCATTTTCTTGTTTGTGGTGTCTATCTCTTTAATTCTCTCAGTCGTATGCTCCACCTTCTTCGCCGTTTCTGCCAGTTGGTGCTGTTGAGATGCCAAGTTTTGATTCAGCAAGGTCAGTTGCTGGTGAATACTTTCAAGTTGCTCCATCACCGGCTTGAACATATCCGCTAACATTTTCATGACGTCTGCTCCCTCTTCTGGTTTTGGGCTCTGACTACCCGCCGGTTTCGTTTTAAACTTTCTTTGCAAGGTCGCCATTTTATACAATTGTTTACCATTCCAAACAGCTTCTCACGGACTCGAAAAATCATCAAGTAAGTCTCTCAAAACAAAATCGCTGCTTGTTTCCCCCCCTGCCCCCTTCATTACGCTTATCTGTCCGCGCTCTGCGCTCTGCTTTTCCCACCGGGGGGGGGGTAGTTCACTTTTAAAATTTTCAATTTATTTTGAACTCACGTTCATTGTCGGTCATTTCTCTGACCTCGCTCACAGTAATCAATATTCCGCTCAATCTCCAGTGCTTGTCCCAGTCGAATCAGCTTGTGCCCGAGGGCCACACAGTGGTAGGACCGTCAGGGCGGAGGGAAGCCTCAATTCTCCGGCATTTAGCCATCAAAGAGGCTGCCCCTCAAAAGCCCTCTGGCCTGCAGCATATCACAAAGGCTCCATGTGAGTGCTACTTGAGGTAGCACCCCTCCATACCGCTGATGTGTGAGTCGCTCCCCCGAGGTCCGGGGAGAATGACTGCCATTGCTGATCCACAAATCGGATGTCTATCCTGTGTTTCCTTAGGACAGGGGTCCCCAACCTTCTGGCACATGGGGGGCACATTAAAGTCCCCAATGCCTAAAGAGGGCCACATCTTAAATCAAAATGCAACAAAATTATTAACCTACCTATTTAGATCAAAAGTAAATATTCAGAGGTCAATGAAGAAAAGTTAACTTGAATGCAATCCATTTAGGAACAAGATTTTACTGTGGAACCTTTTTATGTAAGACATTGGACGTGGCCAACGTCATTGCATGCTTACATAGTCAGTGTGATTTTTGTGGCTGTTTTCTATTAGTCAAGGCATTAATGTCCAAGTCAAGGTTTGTGAGACACCCTTAAAATGTCATGTAAATGTTCATCTTTAAGTCTTGACCTACACTTGGATTTCACAATTTTCATCTTGGAAAAAGTTTGTTCATAGTTGTGTGTGGTGCCAAAGACTGTGAACATGCATGCAGCAAATTTCTTTAGGTTGATAAATATACCAGGTAGACCAGAATAGAAATCTAGCAGTCTATTCTCAGGACCCATAGTCAAACAATTGAGTTCATGCTTCTGGAAAAGGTTATACTTTATTGCTAGTACTGTGGTTGCAGGAACATGTTCACTGTTAGGAATAACTACCATCTAGAAAGCAGACATAGATATAGAGTATTCAAATGTGCCCCCCCCACCTATGGCCAATCAGCCTGACACCTGCAGGCAGAAAGGAGAACCAGATCAGTTAGAGCCAAGGCTGGGAAACAAAACTAGTCACACGGTTAATTGATGGGAAGGCACTACACCAGGCGGCTACAAGGTCAGTGATAACGAGGGGAGAAGAGCTGAGAAAGGAATGCAGCAGCAACTGGCACGCAGGTCATAAAAGCAAACCCGGGCCGATAAACAATATGGCAGCATAGCTGACATCTATTTTCTTTGTAAATATTTCTGAGATGATCACTGACTTGCAAGTCAATTAGTTCCATCTGGAAAAGCTACTTGCATCTTCTGGTGCTACTTCAAATGGATTCTGAAACTTTCTTATTTTCTTTCCATGCTTATGGCAATCAGTGAATCTATTCTGGAATTCCACCTGCAATAGGCTCAGTGCTTTGATGTGCCTTTCAACATTGAATTTTAAATTCCCGTCCTTCTCAAATTTTAGCCAACTGCAGCAGAAGAAATTTGAAAAGTTACCTTCATTAACTTGATTCAGAAAAATGTTTAGTTTTGCTTCAAAAGCTTTCAGTTCAGAATACATGTCACACACAAGCTTCCTTTTCTATGCAACCTTAGTTTCAGTGTGTTCAGATGCTCCCTGATATCAGTTAAGGAAGCCAAATCAAAAATCCATTCAGGGTCAGAAAGTACTTCTTGATCTTTTCCTTTCTCCTTGAGAAAGTCATCAACTTCATGATGAAGGCTTTAAAAATGTTTGAGGACTTTGCCTCTGCTAAGCCACCTGACTTCTGCATGGTAAAATACATCTCTATATTCTGCATCTATTTCTGAGAGAAAATTTTGAAAATTACGATAAGGCCACGATGTCTAATGTAATTAATGATGGATACAACAATATGCATCACACTTTCCCACTGAAGAATCTTACTACACAAGGCTTGCTGATGGATGATGCAGTGAGATTGCATGGGCAGTGTGCCATTTAATTTCAATATCTCTTCACTGATTCTTGCAACTACATCAGTTTTACTTCCCACCATATTCCTTTTCAATTTAACCCAACTCAGACCAAGATTTTCTACTGATTTACACACTTTCAAGAATATGTTTTCTGGAGGCGGGGTCTACAACACAACGATGGCGGACACCTTTTCCAGCTCTCTGGGAAGGCGTACTGCACAGCAGTGAGGGGGAGAGGTGCAGCTGGATTGGCACCCCCACAGGAGTTCGGGGAGAACTCCCAAGACATAGGGCTTTTGAGGGTGAGCCTCATCTCCTGCAAACTGCCGGGAGAT
>NW_015175985.1:33258-43924 GCF_001447785.1 Gekko japonicus
GTGAGTGAAAATGAGCGATTTGTCTTCAGAAGAAAACATCCCCCCCCCAAAGGAAAAACTTCTTGAGCGATTGGAACGTGTTGAGAGAGGGACGCCTCTCAATGCATTTACATAAATGAAGGGGGGGAGAGAGAAAAGATTGTAAACGGATACTTGAAACAAAATCCCCCCCCCTTGAAACCCCTTAAGCGATTGGAGGGGGGTGCCTCTCTGACGCGTTTACATAAACGGATGAGGGGAGGGGGAGGGGGAGAGACAGCTGTAAGCAGAGACTTCTGAAATACTTTATTTACAAGTGTGCAAGCCTGTTGTGGGAGATTTCCATGAGCTTTTAAACAGCGAATGCGATTTGCAGAGCCGGGAAGAAAGAGATTTTATTGAAAATAAAATGTTGAAATGGCAGGCATTCTAAAAAAGATGGCGAAAACTCCGAGAAGAAGGGAAGTTGACGTCACTGCACTAGTAGCAGAAGCCATTAAGCCGATTCTGGAACAACTTGTTGGTATTAACCAGCAGCTTGCCAAGATAAATCAACAATTTGTGTCCCGGCTGCTCCAGGAGGCGATAGTAAAAAAAATAGAATTGAGGGCTTTCAAAGTGAATGAGATGGACACTAAATTAAACAGCGATCTCAATGAGAAAAGAAGAAAAAGCACAAGAGAAACAGGGAAAATTTACAAGAATTTAACTCCTTCTTTGTAAGTGTTTTTAGAAAGTGTCATCTTAAAGCCTGCTGAGAAAAAAGAGCTGGAGTTTCCCTTCACAATCAAGAAACCTTTGAGATGCCACCGGGCCCCGAGATCAGAGTGGAAGAGGCTTAAGACTGGCGGTTTTATTCCTTTGAACGGAAGAAGATTGGGTTGCAGTGAACGTCTAAGAAGCTATCAAGATTTTAAAGAGTTTTAGTATAGATGTAAAGGTGGAAGGACTTTGCAAATTGCCTTTATGAAGCGAGCCGGAGGAGATGCTCGGGAAATCTTCTCATAACAAGTAACAAACTAACATATAAGCTTAGAAAGACAGGTCCTCACAAAGTATATTGTTTATTAACAGCCTTTTTCTTTATTAACAGTAGTTTAACAGGGAATGATCTCCTAACCTTGGGTTTTTAGTTTAGTGTGGGTTGCCTTTTCTTTTTCCCTAATTGTAGTCCCCCTATCCCATTTTTTTTTCTTGGTAGTTTGTGTAGTATTAAAAAAAATTAAAAATCCCCTCCGGGGGCTTTAAAAAAAAGAAGAAAAAAGAATATGTTTTCTGCAGTTGTAGTGCCTTTAAAACTCTTCTTTAATTCTGAAGTTGTAATCTATCCCCCGATAAAAATTAGTAGTTGAGCAGTGTCTATAATGTCATTGCTCTCATCTAATGCCAAAGGGGGAAAAAATCAAAATGTTTTGCCTTGAAAATGAGTGACATATGCAGCTCTTCTCCTAGTTCTTCAATACACCTGATGATTGTAGATGCAGATAAACTGACACAATTAACACAAGATACTTTATCAGGGCACATTTCCTTCATTACTTTAACCATTCACTTTTTAACAAATTCACCATGAGTGAATGGTGGAGTTTGGTGTAGTGGTTAAGTGTGTGGCCTCTAATCTGGGAGAAGTGAGTTTGATTCCCCACTCCTCCAGTCACAGCTGCTGGATGACCTTGGGCAAGCCATAGTTCTGTCAGAGCTGTTCTCTCAAGGACAGTTCTGGAAAGAACTCTCTTAGCACCACCTACCTCACAGGGTGTCTCTTGTGGAGAGGGGAAGGGAAAGGAGTTTGTAAGCCGTTCTGAGACTTCGAGTGAAGGGTAGGGTATAAATCCAATCTTCTTCTTCTGCGATGCACTTAGCAACATGATAGCTGCCCCTCACAGTAGATAGGTTCTCCTCAACATACTACTAAAACTATTTTGCTGCAATAACATTTGATTTTTAAGAAACTTTATCTTGTCCATTCATACCTCTCCTTGATATATTGAGTAGTCCTTGTGACAGGATTCAAAGTGCCTTTTAAGACTGTACTCCTTTAATACTGAGACAGTTTCATGACATATCAGGCAAACTGCTTTATCCTTGTTTACAACAAAGAAGTATTCAGTAGTCCATTTGTCATTAAAGACATGGTGCTCATTTGCAATTTTTCATTTCTTTGAAACAGTACCTTTTTTGCAGAAATCTTCTTAAAGAATTTTTAACAGACCAGCAGTTGCAGAGTTTCAATATAATCCTTGAATAAATAAAAATATGAGTATAGCTTTATGGGCCTAATTCTCTCCCATCAAATCTACCACACTCTAGCTGTTATTAGCTGGGGATTTTCATTTTGTCCATGGCAAAGAAGAGAAGAGACTTCCTATTCACTACAGTTCTCAGGAGTATTGGGATATATGCACAGGCTACAAAGATTTTTTTAAAAAATAGATGATGAATCTGACCTGCCAGATGGCAAAGTTGCAATCCTAAGTACATTGAATACTATGAGATTCATTTCTTAAGAAATACACTGGCTTGAGTTTTAAATCTACACATACTATTTGGATCGGGGTGGTGTGGCGGCACTGTTGTTATTAGATCTGTTGGCCACATTTGATACGGTTGACCACCAGTTGCTGACCCACCGCCTCGCCGACGCAGGGATTCAGGGACTTGCCCTTCAATGGCTTGCCTCTTTCCTACAAGGTCGGGGACAAAGGGTGGTGATAGGGGAACAGCAGTCCCAGAGACACCCCCTTGAATGTGGGGTGCCCGAAGGGGCTGTATTATCCCCGATGTTGTTTACCATCTACATGCGCCCCCTTGCCCAGAGGTTTGGGCTTGGGTGTCATCAATATGCGTATGACACCTAGCTCTGTCTGATGTTGGGCGGCCGGTCAGACTCCAGCCCAGAAGATCTGCACCAGTGTTGCAAGCCGTGGCTGGTTGGCTCCGACTGAGTCAGCTGAGGTTAAACCCGGCAAAGATGGAGGTCCTGGGTTTGAGTCGTTGTGGTTTGGGGTTGGGGCTCTCACTCCCAACCTTCGAGGGGGCGCCTTTGGTGCCAGTGTTGGATGTTAGGAGTTTGGAGGTGCTCCTGGATGCCACATTATCTATGGAGGCCCAGGTAGCAGCCACTGCCAGGGCGGCCTTCTACCATCTTCGGCTGGCTCGGCAGTTGGTTCCCTTTCTTGACCGCGACGACCTAGCCACAGTGATCCATGCAACGGTCACCTCGAGGCTAGACCATTGTAACACTCTCTACATGGGGCTGCCTTTGTCGCAAATCCGGAAGCTGCAGCTGGTGCATAATGCTGCAGCCAGGCTGTTTTTTTTTTTTTAAGATTTTTATTTATACAAGTTTTTTCACAACATTATGTACTTCGTCATATTAAATTATACATATCATTAGAGTTGATAGTTCATTTTTTCGTCTATTTACATTATATAGAAACACATTATGACATTCTTAATCTGTTTGACTAGGAGCCGCCACGACTGTTACCATCTGTCTACGACTATTACCATCTGTCCTAGCCTTTTATTACCAACTCGCCGTGAGCGCTAAAATGGTGGTACTGCGTGGAGCTGTGGCCACTAAGGATACCATCCTGATGACGTCATCTGTTCCCTTGCTAGTTATTGTGGAGAGCACCTAAGTAATATTGAATGTTTTTAAAATGCAGTTTTAATGTTTTATGTATTGGGCATTGGCCCCATCTGTATGCCGCCCTGAGCCCATTTGCGGGGAGGGCGGGTTATAAATTTAAATAAATAAATTAAATAAATAATACTTTAAAAATTGGGGGCCCTCCATAAAAGGGCAGGTAAAGAGAAAGAGCAAGTAAAAGGGCAGCCTCCCACCTGGAGAAGAGGATATGCCATTAAGTTGGCTTCAAATTATATGCAGGCTGCACATACACATAACTGCCAGCCAGCCAACCAAGCCTCAGTTATGAGAAGCAAAATGGCAGCCGGAGGGAGGAGAACTTGGCTGGAGGAAGATGTTGAAAGGGAAATTCCATTAGTTTCCCTGTTAAGAGACTACTCATTCCCTCTCAACGCAAGGGGCCATTCAGCGGCTCTTGCAATTGCAGATGCATTGGAAGACTCCTAGCTGGAGTGGGTGGGGGAGGAGCTCTTGCTGAGGAAGGAAGAATGCTTTTGCCTGCAGCAGCAACCTCACCAGTAACCTTGAAAGTCACTTGGTGGAGCTGTGATGGGTGGAGCCTCTGGAAATGTTCAGTATGCAAAACATTTCATATCCTTTCCACCCCCAAAATACCAGCCCTTTTACTGTCCTTTTCCTACCTTCTTTGCAAAAGGAGGCCAAACATCTCTTGTACCCATTCATTCAGCTGCTTTATCTCCTTACATACATATATAGTCTTCAACATGGTAATGCATGGAGAGGGGGAGTGAAAAAGCTGAGTGGTACAGGTGCTTGAGCTTTGCTGGTTAGCAAAGCACCTAGAATGGCCAAAAATGCTAGTATGGATGATAAGATCAAGAGGGGGCTAACAGAAGGAACCATGGAGACCAGAGGAAACAATGTTCCTATTGTGTTTTTTTGCAAGAAAGGGACAGGAAGAACAGCATTAGAAGAAGAAGAAGAAGAAGAGATTGGATTTATACCCCGCCCTTCACTTGGAGTCTCAGAGCGGCTTACAAACTCCTCTCCCTTCCCCTCCCCACAACAGACACCCTGTGAGGTGGGTGGGGCTGAAAGAACTCTGACACAAACTGCTCTTTTTCAAGGACAGCTGTGCCAGAGCTTGCGACTGACCCAAGGTCACATCAGCAGGTGCAAGTGGAGGAGGGGGGAATCAAACCCTGTTCTCCCAGATTAGAGTCCACACACTTAACCACTACACCAAACTGGCTCTTGAGGCAGGCTTTCATTTGTTTTCATTTGTGGTGCCTCTTGAGGCAGGAAGAACAGTGTGGGTCTTAGGGGAAATGCTTTGAGGGTAATAGCAGCAAATAAGCAGGTTGGAGGGCCACACAGAAAAGGTTGAGAACCCCTACCTTAGGGAAATAGTAGGTTAGGGACTGTTAGTTCAGTAAAGCTGTGGTGTGTGTGAATTTGTAACTGTTTTAAAGCAAAATTCTGTTGTCCCTTGCTATAATAACTAATAAATTGTTACTTTCCTTGTCTTATCCATCAAACCACCAAGCGCTGAGCCCTTCTAAAGAAGAGACAATAAACTTTTTTTTGTTATGAAAGGAAGGTATTGGTGTGAATCATTCCAGTAAAAAGGGAGGAGGAAGTAGCAGAAATCACATCAGACTTATATTTTCTACAAGAATCCATTACATAGCTTTGTGTGTGAATTCCAGTGGCTTTTAAATGCCTGTGGTTTAATATGTTCAAAAGTAACTAACATTAACTGAACACAATATGATCTGTTCTAGGGCACCCCAGAAGATCTGCTGTACTTTTATGAACATCTGCGAAAAGGTGGTGAAGTCTTTCGAGTTGACCAGTGCCTCCTTCTGTACCGTTATCACCCACAGGCAGCAACTCATTCAGTTCTAGAGTAAGACATGGTTTGTATGAAATTACTTGGGATTAGAGCAACCAACTCTAGTTGGGGAAATTCCTGAAGTTCTGTGGGTGGACCCTATGGTGGGCAGGGTCAAGGGAGGGGAAAGAGCTTAAAACCACAGAACATAATAGAAGCAGTGCCTGTAGCTTTAAGAAACAAATACCAAGTGGCTGTTGCTAGGCAACCACACAGAATTTCTAGTCTTCAAGAATTGGTTTCTGTCAGTAAAAGGCAGGGGGAGTGGGCAGAGCCCTTACCATGGCTGTTTTAACCTTTGAGGGGGGACTCATTGGGGCCGGGGCCAGCAGCAACCACTCGATGACTTGTTACCACATGACATTGATGACTCACCCTGGACTGGCTACTTGCTACTGTTCAACAGCAGCCATGAAATGTGTGTTTTTCTGATCATCATGAAAAACAGCTCAGCTGTTTGATTTAAATGGCTTTGAGCAATTTAAACCATTGCTTTCTGCTCCCCAGTCATTTCACCCCTGCTTTCTGCTCCCTGCTCTCTGAGCCATTTAAACCAAAGCAGTGGCTCCAAGCCATTTAAACCCCTGCTTTCTGCTTCATGCAAAAAGCCACAGCAAGCAGATAGCAGGGGTTTTAACTTTAAATGGTTCCCAAACCAATATGAACTGTCTATGCCCATCCAAATGTGGTTCGTGCCCATCCCTACTAACTATGGTTCTTCGGGATCCAGGAAGTCTTCGGCATCCAAGCCATATGCAAGGGCAGGGAGTACATGAATCAGCAAACTCCAAGGTTTAATCCCATAACAACAGACATGCTTGTTGTTGCATGCAAATCCACCCATAGTAAATAAAAGTAGTCTGCTAAAACTTTAACTTAATTGAATCAAGGAATTTCTGTAAGTTTTGTCTCACAAGCTCAAGAATGGCACAGCTTCCTTTCTCTCAAGGCTTGGCAGCTTTTCGGGGCTGAACCTTTTAGACTTGTTGAGAGATTGCATAGTTCCTGGCATGATGTGGTCCATGGGGTCACAAAGAGTTGGACTTGACTGTGTGACTGAACAACAACATAGTTCCCCTAAGTCTTTATTATTATTATTATTTTTAAAGAACTTTTCGAGACTTTTGTGTAGTTTTCTCTGAGGGGTTGGACAATAAATTTTCAGTGCGTTTATCGTTCATGGAGCTGTTGAACAAACTTTAAAGACATTTTAAGATGAAAACAGAAACACATAAAAACATGGTTCAGACTTATCATGATTTCATTAAAATGGAGGTTACACAGGGCCACACTGGTAACTAAGGAATGGATCCACTGTGTTAGCTGAATGCTGACTGGAAAATCCAAATCATATTCTCTCCATCTGAAAAGCTTTGAGCAGTTTGTCTAATACTTGACATTTTTAAAAAAGGGGGAAAGGGTGGAAAAGAAATAGTCCCCCCCCCAAACAGCTATTGCATCATGACAATAATTCTGAGAACAGTTAACTGTTGTTGTGTTCATTTTGGAGGTGACTGGCTGGTGATAGGGACCAGATTGTTGAACAGAGATAGAAAGAAAAGTGGAAGGATTTGTTTTTTAACCCCATACTTCTTGTTTTGAAGTCATTGGAAACAAATAATAAAACATTATTTTTTTTAAAAAAATAGAATAGTACTTGCTTTTTACTATTAGTTGAATGGTATGATGTATTTGACAGTTTGATCACTGTATTAGAATTCTTCCAACCATTGCTTATAATGTGCCAAACGTTTTGGAAAAGCACTGTTTGTCGCTGTGGGGAAACATATTGTTGGAAGAGAGTTTGTTCTGAATTAACAGCAAGCTGTTGCTGATTCCAGCATGCAAGGTTGTGTGGCACAACCCCCCTAGATCACCACATACTTTGGAATGTGGAAGTGCCATAAAGTAGTTTCAGATGGGCTGGTGGGACAGTTAGGAAGATTCCATCTTGTTCTGTCAGCAGGGATTCTGAAAGTTGGGAGGAAAGCACCTCCTCCTGGTGAAAGTCAGTGTTCAGAACTGATGAAATGGCCAGGAAAAATAGGTTCTTGTCTTTCCTGTACAGGCAGGAAATTATTCTTCCACTGTTGCTCTTTAAGATTTTCATTTTCTCTCCCTGCTTCTCTTGTCTGTAGAGCAAGGGTTTCCTGAAGGAGAGTAATAAAGGCCTGTAGTAAAGCCCCAACTTATATTACAAGAAGGCAATAGGCCCTGAGGGGATAGTGAAGAAGCTGCTAACACATTCATGTGCATACTAACTGGGATATCCCACCTTAGAAGCATTCAAGACAATTGGCAGCTCACTTGCACTTCTGCCTTCAGAAGCTGTCTTTTTTCCATCCTCTTCGCCCCCCCCCCCCACACATTGCCCCAGCGGTGTGAGCACTCTGTAGAGGAGTGATGCTGGAGCCACAGCAGCTGTGTCCCTTCCTCCTCCAAGGTTTTATAGAGCATACCCAAGATTTATAGAGCATAAATGATGGCTAAGTCAAGCAGCTTTCCTGATAAAGGTGAAAAATTTATATTTGTTTTCAGCGTGATGAAAATGACATGTTAAAATGTGAAGAGGGAAGGGTTAACAAGCCCCTTTCCAAGTGTAAAGAAGGCTTGCCTCTCAGTTTAGCAAGAGATTCTATTAATCTCTGTGAAGGAATGGACTTGTAAACCCTTCCACTCCCTGGGAGGTCAGGAAACCCTCACAGTCATCCTGAATCTACTATGCCAACCCTTTCCCTTAGTCTGGGGTACCAAAATCAAACCAAGTAGTGACTGCCATCACTAGCAAATCAAAGAGTATATCATGCTGGGTAGATCTGCACATCCAGCACTCTGCATTTCCATTAGAGGCGCTGCATTGTTGCTGCATCGTCTGCTTCACTCCTAGCAGCTAGCATGGGGCCACTTTTGCAATTTTGAGGTATCATGTTCAAGGGACAATGAATTTACCCACTGCTGTGCCCCTCTGCAGCACTTTAGGTAGCAATACTGAATATCTGTGGTTTCTTTAAAGAGATCAGACTTCAAACATTCAAAATATAAGGTATAAACAAAAATAAAGAGAATATATGGTTTGTTCAAGAATCAAGCTGAGGGTACAAGGAAAAAGTGAAAACACACAATTCCCTTTCCTTATACTTAGTACTTATCCTAAACAATGTTAAATTAGCACAGACTGATATTACTTGAAACTGCAGTAGTTTAAAGTTCAGCATTGCCTTAGTTCTTATGCCTTGGACTTCTCTCCATTGTCCCTTTCTATATAGACAATGTAAGAACATAAGAGAAGCCAATGCTGGATCAGGCCAGTGGCCCATCCAGTCCAACACTCTGTCACACAGTGGCCAAAAATACCAGGTGCGGTCAGGAAGTCCACTGGTGGGGCCAGGACACTAGAAATCCCCCCAAGCACCAAGAATACAAAGCATCACTTACCATAAGAGCATAAGAGAAGCCAATATTGCATCAAGCCAATGGCCCATCCAGTCCGAAACTCTGTCACACAGTGGCCAAAAATACCAGGTGCCATCAGGAGGTCCAGCAGTGGGGCCAGGACACAAGAAGCCCTCCCACTGTTGCCCCCCCCCCAAGCAACAAGAATACAGAGCATCACTTGCCCCAGGCTGAGAGTTCCTATCTATACCTTGTAGCTAATAGCCACTGATGAATTCTGCTCCATATGCTTATCTAATTCTCTCTTGAAGCTGTCCATGCTTGTAGCAACCGCCACCTTCTGTGGCAGTGAATTCCATGTTTTAATCACTCTTTGGGTGAAGAAGTACTTCTTTTTATCTGTTCTAACCCGACTGCTCAGCGATTTCATTGAGTGCCCACGAGTTCTTGTATTGTGAGAAAGGGAGAAAAGTACTTCTTTCTCAACCTGCTCTACCCCATGCATAATCTCCCGCCCACCCAGCGGTTCGAAAGCATAAAAAGCGAGTAGATAAATTGGGTACCTGCCTCTAGGTGGCAGGGGGCACCCTCCTCTTCGTGGGAGACGTGCAGCAGGAGCATTGGCGGCAGCAGCGGAGCGACCCTGGTGAGCCTGGTGAACATAACGTTAAGCGGCAGAATCCGGGCGATAACGAAATCATGGAGGCATGGTGACGTGGCAGCGCGGCAGAGCCAGTAAGGACATGAACCGGAGCTGCGACTGGCGCGGGGCCACGCACCAGGATGATTCCGCTGGAGAGAGTCGCCGACTTAAGACCAGTTCCAAGGCGCCAGGAGAGAAAACGCCAAGAAGAATAACATCTGAAGCCCGCCTGGAAGAGCCGTATAACAACAGGACTCTGCTGCCTGGGTGCCGGTAGGCAGTCACTCCCCTACAGAATGTGGCCCTAGATAGGAAACTAAATTGTCTGTAAACCGCTCAGAGACCCTTTGGGGTTAGAGCGGTATATAAACTGAAAGTTAAATAAATAAAAATAAATAAAAATAAACCTCGATCATGTCACCCCTCAGCCGTCGTTTCTCCAATAAAGCCCCAAACGTTTTAACCTTTCTTCATAGAGAAAGTGTTCCAACCCTTTTATCATTCTAGTTGCCCTTTTCTGCACTTTTTCCAATGCTATAATATCCTTTCTGAGGTGTGGTGACCAGAATTGTACACAGTATTCCAAATAAGGTCACACCATTGATTTATACGGGGGCATTATGGCTGATTTGTTTTCAGTTCCCTTCCTAATAATCCCAAGCATAGCATTGGCCTTTTTTTTAATTGCAGTCTCACACTGTCTCAACATTTTCAGTGAGTTATCTACTACGACTCCAAAATCTCTCTCTCGGTCAGTCTCTGCCAGTTTGGACCCCATCAACATGTATTTATAGTTAGGATTTTTGGCTCCAATGTGCATGGCCACATTGAACCCCATTTGCCACGTTGACACCCACTCACCCATCCTCGAGAGATCCCTATGGAGTGCCTCACAATTCTCCCTGGTTTTCACCACCCTGAACAATTTCATGTCATCCGCAAATTTAGTGACTTCACTGCTTACTCCCAACTCTAAATCATTAATGAACAAATTAAAAAGCATCAGACCCAGTACTGAGCCCTGGGGTACCCCACTGCTTACCACCCTCCACTTAGAAAATTACCCATTGCAAGACTAGATCTAATGGGTGGAAATTTCAAGGGAGTTGTTACCGGCTAAATGTCAGGAGAAACTTCCTAA
>NW_015175985.1:44183-51633 GCF_001447785.1 Gekko japonicus
CTTTGGAGTGCCTAACAGTCCTTCCTGGTTCTCACCACCCTGAACAATTTAGCGTCATCTGCAAATTTAGCCACTTCACTGTTTACTCCCAACTCCAGATAATTAACAAACAAGTTAAAAAGTATCGGACCCAATACTGAGCCCTGTGGTATCCCACTGCTTACCACCCTCCACTGAGAAAATTTCCCATTTATACTCACTCTCTGTTTCCTATGAATTAGCCAGTTTTTGATCCACAAGAGGACTTGTCCTTTTATCCCATGACTATTGAGCTTTCTTAGGAGCCTTTGATGAGGAACCTTATCAAAAGCTTTCTGGATGTCAAGGAAAACAACATCTGTTGGGTCCCCCTTGTTCACTTGTTTGTTCACCCCTTCAAAGAACACTAACAGGTTAGTGAGACAAGATCTTCCCTAGTGTCTAGAAACTCAATCTCTTTTTCCCGACTTGAACACATATTGACCCAATCAATGTGTGGGTAGTTAAAATCAGCTATGACAACACAGTTATTTTGTCTAGCTACATTCATCATGTTATAATCCTCCTCTATCTTTTGATCTGGTGGACAATATCAAACTCCCAGTGTTAAGCTTCCTTTTGAGCCCACTTTTTTGACCCGTAGCATTTCCAGAAGCGAATCTAATTCTCTTACCTTCTCAATCTTACTGGACTGTATATTAGTATTCCCTTTAAGCTGAGTTAGTGTGAGCTAGCTCACAGTTTTTTAGCCTCTGGCTCACACATTTTTGTCTTGGCTCAGGAAGAATGGCTCCAGAGCAAACTAATTTATGCAGTAGCCGAATTGCTCACTCAGAACTTTAATGCCAGTAGCTCACTGTTAAATACTGGTTTCGTGGATGAGCAGACCCCAAGTCTAGTGATCAGCTTTATTAGTGATTCAGTAGATACAAGACAAAACTCCAGGGCCACAGCCCTGTCTAAATAGCATGCAAACACCACACCCAACTCCCAATGATAGGCTATTTACATAGCCTTAATTCCTCACTGGTCACCTCCAGAGTCCTGGTGGGCTATTGTTCTAGAGTTTCAAGCTCAGCCAGCCTCTGGTAGACAGTCCTGGGATGTTCCAGTCCCAATGCATAACATCCCTCCCCCCTAAGTTCCAGAATAACTTAACATATATAGCGTTCAAAGTATGCTGACTTGTGCCTTTCCCGGTGTGAGCATCTCAGCTTGTACAGTGTTAGCGAAGCCACAGGGCTGTTTCTGGGGTCTCAGCAGTGGTGTTGGGGAAGGATGGTGAGTCTGAAACAGAGTCCCGGGGCTCTGGAATAGTCTGTATGAGTGTGGGTGACTCCGCACAGTCAAAATGGTCCCTGGCGTGCAGTGTGTTCCCCTCCCCGCTGTGTTCCATCGGTAGCGGTAGCAGTCCCGGGCGGCTGGCCTCTGTGGCAGCTGGTGCTGGTTTGGTTACCTCCATCAGGAGACAGCAATGAAGCTGGTCGATGTGCCTGTGGAGGATCTGTCCATCATCTGTGGAGACCTTGTATGATAGTATTCAGGTGACCCTGATGACTCTCGTGGAAACCCACACAGGACCACTGGAGTAGTTCCAAGCATAGATGGAGTCATCTGGGAAGAAACCTCTGGGTGCTTCTTGGACCTCCGAAGTCGGGCAGTTCTTCGGTGCTCAATCCGGGTGCAGCCGGTCTAACCGGGTTGTGAAGTTCTTCTGGGCTGCAGCTGGTGGCAGAGCTTGGAGTTGCCCAGTGGCAGAGGAAGGCTGCCAACTGGTGCTCCCAGTTTCCCTCGATGAGCTGCCTGAGGGAGTCCTTGGTGGTCTGCACCACCGTTGGTGGCCAGGTGGAACAGGGTGGACCGGATGTGTCAGATCAGCTCGTGGCTAAAGAATTCCGGAAACTCTCCTGACGTAAAAGCATTCCCACTGTCCATCACAACTGTGTCAAGCAGGCCATGTGTGCAGAAAATCCAGGTGAGGGCCCAGATTGCCACCCAAGAGGAGTTGGAGGTACCTGGAATGACCTCCAGCCATTTGGTGTAGGAGTCCACCAAAATGAGGAATATCTGGCCGTGAAAGGGGCCAGCAAAGTCCAGGTGCACCCGGGACCATGGAGTGTGGGTGGATTCCCACTGTAGTACAGGAGCTTGGGAGGGCTCTGGTTGGGTCTTCTGGCAGGCCTGGCAGCACTTGACCCAGGCCTCAATCTCACCATCAATCCCTGGCCACCACATATAGCTACGGGCGAGAGCTTTCATCCGAACGATCCCAGGATGCGTCTTGTGGAGGGCCACTAGAACTCGCTGGTGCAGGGGGGTGGTACCATGACTTGGCTTCCCAGAGCAGGCACCCCTTGTGTGCAGAGAGTTCATCCCAGCAAGATGAGAAAGCTGTAAAATCTGGGCCCACCCTGCTGTTGGGCCATCCCCTCCACACCCAGTCCAAGACATGGGAGATGATGTGGTCCTTCGGAGAGTGGCGGGTGACGTTCGCAGCATGGAGAGGCTGGTCGGGGAGTTTCTCAATGAGGAGGATCTGAAGCACAGGAGCCAGGTCGGGGTCCATGGAATGTAACGACAGGCAGCTGAGGGCGTTGGCGTGACCCATCGCCTTCCCCAGGTGGTACTGAAGGTCGTACTTGTAGCCAGCGAGGAAGATTGACCAGTGCAAGACCCACAGAGACAGCATTTGTGGTGTCTAGCAGTCTGCAGTGAAGAGGCCGAGCAGCGGCCTGTGGTCCATCATGATGGTGAAGGGCCAGCCATCCAGGAAGTCATGGAACTTCTTCATCCCCACCACAGTCGCCAACCCCTCCTTGCCTATCTGAGCATAGTTGTGCTCGGCAGACAACAAAGTGCAGGAGTAGTGGGCCAGGACCAAATTGGGTATCAGCAGGTCCTTGGCCACCCAGAAAGCATCAGCTTGCTTGCAGCCCAGACCCAGGGAGCTTTCTTGTCCAGGAGTTGGTGAAGTTGGTGGAGGGGTTCCATGATGGCCTCCTTGTTTGGCAGGAACGCCTGGAGCTCGGCCCTGGATTTTGGCATGGGGGCATTGCTGATGACCTTGACTTTGTCTTGTGCTGGGTGGATGCCCTCTGAATCCACCAAAAACTGAAGAAGTCAAGGCGGTGGACACCTAGGAGACACCCAGGAGACCCCAAACTGCAGCCACCGCACCCAGAAAGCACCCTGGTGTGTCACTATGGTTTGGGCCTCCGCTGTGGCATTGTCTACCAGCAACTATTGGTAGGCCTGTGCTAAGTCCAATTTCCCAAAAATTTTCACGTCAGCTAGCATGGCCAGAACATGGCTGACGACCGGCACCAGGTAGGCGTGGTCCTGCAGGGCCTTGTTAATCATGCATTTGTAGTCTGCGCTAGGGCTTGCAAAATCGGGCCGGGGGGCGGGGAAACCCCCGCTTTGGAGGCCCGATTTCTGCTGCGGCGGAATCGGGCCCCGGGGGAACCCCATCCCCGCGTGCACGTCACAGGGAAGTGACGTCATGACGCCGGGCACGCTGGGGGTGGGGCCACAGCCATTTGAGGGGAAAACTCTATGTTTTCCCCTCGAGCCAGGCTGGAGTCCCCCGCCACAAGGGTAAGTGCCATTTGGCAACCCTAGTCTGCGCAAATGCAGATGTCTCCATTGGGTTTAATTGGAGTGACTACTTGGGCCACCAAGCGATCTAATTTGTCCTCAATCTTAGGTTTCAGTGCAAAAGGGATGTGCCGAACCTTGAGCCTTATTGGCCGCACCTTGGGGATAAGCTGGAGAGAGACGGGGGGGGGGGCAGTGTAACGGCTGAGCATTCCATCAAAGATGGATGGAAATTCATTGCATACCCACTGGAAATCCCTTGGTTCGTTGTGGTTCACCCCCATTACCCTGAACCCTAAGGGTGTGAACCATGCCAGCCTCAACAAATTCATGCTCCGGCCCTCAACTACTAATAAGTCCAACAACTCGTCGAATTGCCAGTACTTAACCCGGAACTTGCCCACCCCTTTCACGGCCACCACATTTTGTTGAAAGTCTCTGAGGAATCAGCTGGCTTAAGGTGAGGCCCTCCCCCCGAGCATAGCCTCCTGAGAGTCTCTGCTGAAATTATGGACATGGAAGACCCCCGTGTCAAGCTCCATCATGCAAGGGGCACCCTCGATTAACACCGTCACCTCTATTTTTTTCAGGGTGTCTTCAGTCAAATGTAGTACCTGTAGCGGCTGCACGGACGTGGTGTGTAGATCTTCGGGGTACAAGGACCCTTGGTGGGTTGCCTGTTTCCTCAGGGTTCCCTTAGAGTGGCAGGTGCATGTGATGTGGCCAGCCTTCCTGTAACTTCAACACGTTGCGTCCCTGAAGCGGCAGGAGTGTCATTTATGGAGGTCCCCGCAGCTGGTGCAGAGGGAGTATCAGTGACACGGCCTGGTTGCAGACCCAATGAAGCAGATGGGCAGGTGTCTTGGTGGGCTGGATGGTGTGTCTGCAGGACCTCCTTGCTGTCAGACACATCAGAGGCTGAGGAAATGGCAGCCCAGTGCACTGCAGTGGCATGGCAGTCAGTCTTCTGGTGGCCAACCTCCTGGGACTTCTCGAATGCTGCGGCTTCTCGGATCACTTTTTGGAGGTTCATGTCCTCCTGGTCGATGAGCTTGCAATGGATCTTCTCATTCCGGAGCCCAAACATGAAACGGTTGAGAAGGGCTTCTTCGAGGTTCTGGAACTGACATTGAAGAGCCAGGCAGCGCAGGGTAGTGACAACAAATCGGCCTCTGTTTCTGCATGAAGAAATTTAGGCAGTGAGCCAGTCAGATGGGTTGGGGCGTGAAGTGGTTGGTGAGTGCTGTAATGAGATCATCAAAAAGGGCGAGCTGCAACACGGTCGGCGCGATGAGACCCTGAGCTAGCTCCAGGGTGGCAATTCCAGAAGAGCTGAGCAGCAGTGCCTTCTTCTTGGCCGTGCCATCAATTCCCTGGAACTCCACAAAGTACTTCAGGCATTCCATCCAACCCTCCCATTGCTTGGGTTGAGTGGGGTCGAACTCTGGAAGTAGTCCTGGTCATGGTCCCAGTTGCGGTGCGATGCACATTGCACTGGAGCTCATTCTGCGCGCGGTGTGGTGCAGATGCGCTCTAGGCTTTCTCAACAGGATCCCATCCTCATCACCAGTGTTAAATACTGGGTTCCATGGATGAGCAGACCCCAAGTCTAGTGATCAGCTTTATTAGTGATTCAGCAGATACAAGACAAAACTCCAGGACTATAGCCCTGTTTAAACAGCATGCAAACACCACACCCAACCACACCCAACTCCCAACAATAGGCTATTTACATAACATTAATTCCTCATTGGTCACCTCTAGAGTCCCGGTGGGTTATTGTTCTAGAGTTTCAAGCTGCTTGAAAGGAAAGGAAATCTAATATCTATGGGAGAAAGGAAAGTTAACCACTAAAAACCCAAGTAGTGAAGATCGTTACATAAGCTTATAAAATGATTAGTCTAATCTATTATTAATATAATGAGCTTGAATGTTTGAATCTAGCCAATATTTCCCAAAACCCGATATCAATTACTGTTTAAGGCAATCACAAAAGCATCAAATGTAGCTTCTTAAAGGTGGAATTCAGAGTTCCTCAGCATCTCATTTCTTGGCATTTCCCCCCCTCAAATCATAATCTCTTTTGGGGTCCGCAGCAGAGTCAATTCTTTCTTTCTTTTTCATTTATTCTGAAGAGTAGGCCTTTGGGAACCAACCACTTGTACTGTTGTTTGTTTGTAAAAACAATGCCAAGTCTTTGAATTTCTTCTTCTTCTTTCTAATTTCAAATGGAATGTCTTTTAGTATCCGTATGGTATTACCATTGATTTTCAGGGGTATTCTTGATGTTGTTTTCAAGATTTGGTCCCTCACATGTCTTTTGAGAATCTAACCACTATTTCTCCAGGCAGATTATTTTTTCTTAATATATTCTGAATATGATCTATAGACCACATCCATTTTGCTTTGAAGATATTCCGTTTTCAAATCTGCCACTGGTGCAAGTAGATCACCCAATACTTGTTTTAGATTCTCTCCTTTTGTCTCAGGAACCCCTTGGAATCTCAGGATAAAGCTTGCCTTTTCCATTTGTAGTTGCAAAAGCTGGGATTCGTCAGTAATTCTTTTCCAACTCCTGTACATGCTTTTTCACCTTTTTAGATTTGGCATTAACTTCCTTCAGTGTTTCTGCTGTTTGCTCTGTTAATTTCTTAGTTTCATTCAGTTCCAGTTGTTGTGCAGCAAAGTTCTGGTTCAAAGTAGTCGATTGCTGATTGATGTCAAGTAACAATTGACTTATGATGACTCCACTGGATGACTCCACTGGATTTTCAAGGCAAGAGACATTCAGAGGTGGTCTGCTGCCTCTGCGTTGCGACCCTGAACTTCCTTGGTGGCTTCCAGTTGAAATACGAACCAAGGCCAAACTTGCTTAGCTTCTGAGATCTGACATGATGTCAGGTTCCTGGTTAAATCAGTTCTCAACACCAGCCAGTTTGTAGAAAGCTAACTTTATTGAGACAGTTGATAGATACCATCCTGGACACATCTATTGTTAGGACTGGAGTTAAACGTGCGAAGGTTGTAGATACAGTGGATTCAAGTAACAACACTAAAGGTCAGAACCCAATCACCCCACAGTATTTGCCCACCAGAATGAACTGTCAGCTCCTCCCCCTTTCCCCCATAGGCATGTAGCCTTTACCTAGTAAGGAAAATAGGATCACAGGCATTTGAGAAGCCAGGACATTTGGCATCACTAGGGTGACAAGCCCCAGGCACATCAAAGAGAGCAATAGAGGAACATCCTCTCCCAATGACAGGCGAGCTGTAAAATGCAGGGAGCATGACATACTGCCCCCCCAGACCTCCTACCCCTTTGGTTTGTGTGGGTGTTTGTTATGGAATGCCCGAGTTAAAGAGGGAGCGCTAACATGTTTGTATTTCACCCACTCATTATGCAATTCATCAAAGTCCCTCCATTTAATCAAATAGTACAGTTTGTTTCATATCAACTTAGGATCAAGGATCTCTTCCACTTCATGGTAAGGTTCACCATCAATCATCAGAGGAGGTGGAGTGGCTGGACGAGGTCTCCACTCGTTCAGGACCGGATCTCTTTTTAATAGACTGAAATGAAAACAGGGTGAATATGTCTCAGATTCTTGGGTAGCTCAAGTTCCACAACCACTTTGTTCAGAACCCTCACCACCTTGAATGGGCCAATATACTTCCACCCCAATTTCCTCCCTGGTTGGATCCCTTTCAGATTCTTTGTTGAAAGGTACACCAAGTCCCCAGGCTGCAAATCCCATTCAGGGGCTCTCCCTTTATCTGCATGTTTTTTGTAGTCCTCTTTCGCCTTTTTCAGAGTCTTTCTATTGCACAGTCTGACTTTCGGGGGGGGGGGGGGGGGGGGTGCGGCGTGCTCCGC
>NW_015175985.1:51929-78098 GCF_001447785.1 Gekko japonicus
GACTCGCCTGCCTCATCCCCACTGGAGGAGGTGCTGTCCGGCTGTCATCACTCTTCTGCTTGAAGCACCTTGGGATGCTTCCTCCCCACTCCTTGTGGCTTGGGCTTCCTCACAGAAATTTTGTGTTCACTCACCTTCCCATCTCTGGGGTTCTTGTCAAGAGGGCAGCTTGCTCTAAAATGCCCCAGGGCTCCACATCTCAGGCATAGGCCCTGACACATCCATTGGTCTCTGATGGCCTCTCTCGTCTTGGTTTTCACCCTTCATTGTTCTGTCGCCGTCTCCGCTGCTGCCATTGCCCTTGCAGGAACCCGAGGCTGGTACATCCGCAAGAGGTTGGAGCAGTTCTACGCCTCGCAGGCCACCTGTATCCACCTGTTCAGTGTTAACGGGTTGCCTTGGGCCAGTGCCTGATCCATAATTGCGTGGTTCAGCCCGGCCCGATAAAATTCAGTGAAGACCTCTTTGGGCCGCCCCTGGAGCTTCGCGGCAATGGTTTTCAGTTCATCAGAGTACTCCCGCACTGGGTGCCCCCCGTCACAGGCCTCTCAAGCACGCGCTCTTTAACTCCAGGGGGTCTTTGTATTGCCGTTGGAGGGCCCACATGAAGGCATTCACATCTCAGAGTTCCGGTCCCTGGATGTTGTGAAGGCCCACAAACCAATCGGCTGCCTGGTCCCGGAGGTGTGACCCAATAAAATCCACATGGTGCTCGTCTGTGGCGAAAGTGGGGCCCCAATCGCGTAGGAACTTGCGTACCTGCAACAGGAAAAATGCCAGCTTCTCTGGAGTGCCATCAAATGTCACTTCCAGAGCATTGCAGGGCCACCCTGGAGTTGCCGGGGGTGCAGGCGGTCCGTTCGGCCCGGCCAGGCCAGCAGGAGCACCTGGAGATGCTGGGGGAAGAGGCGGAGGGACTTGCGGGGGCACTTGCAGAGGGGCCGATGGCACCCTCCCAGTTCCATCGGGCCCATGCACGATTCCAGAACTCTTGCTGGATGGTCTCCATGATGATGCCTGGTATGAGCTTCATCATGTTTTGCATCTCTCGCCTCATCTCTTCAGCCTCACCCCTGAACTCCCTACAGAGATGCTCAGCTTCAGTGTCCTCCACAACACAGATGTGCTCTGGTTCCTCCTGGGATGAGCACCTGTAGTGCCGTCAGGCGCCGTCACATGCGAATCGGACCTCGGATCAGGAGTCAACAGCCAGGTGGGCTCAGCCTAGGTGGGGAGAGGCACTCATGAGTCTCGGGTTTGTGCTCCACCCTCAGCTCCTTTAGGCTCTGCAGCCATCACTGGAGCCGCCATGGTCCGCTGCTCCAGCACGGTGCTGTCCGCTGTAGTTGTAGGGATTTCCCCGTCTTCTCTGCTCATCATGTCTGTGGTGCAGGAGGTTGAGGAAGAAAAAGGGAGTCCTAACAATTTCTCAGGTTCCTGGTTAAATCAGTTCTCAACACCAGCCAGTTTGTAGAAAGCTAACTTTATTGAGACAGTTGATAGATACCATCCTGGACACATCTATTGTTAGGACTGAAGTTAAACACACAAAGTTTGTAGATAGACACGTAGCCTTTACCTAGTAAGGAAAATAGGATCACAGACATTTGAGAAGCCAGGACATTTGGCATCGCTAGGGTGACAAGCTCCGGGCACATCAAAGAGAGCATTAGAAGAACGTCCTTTCCCAATGACAGGTGAGCTGTAAAATGCAAAATGCACAGGGAGTCTGACACATGAGCATGCTAGCCTGGTAGAGTTGCCAGCTCCAGACTGGAAGCACCTGGAGATTTTGGGGTGGGGTCTGAGGAGGGTGAGATTTAGGGAGGGGAGGGACTTCAATGGGGTATAATGCCATAGAGTCCACCTTCCAAAGTGGCCATTTCTCCATGTGAGCTGATCTCTGTCACCTAAAGATCAGTTGTATCCCAGGAGATCTCCAGCCACCACCTGGAGGTTACAAAAGTAAAAAGATCACAGGACAGGTTGTCAAACAAAATATATACACTGTGAAAAATGACAAAAATTATAAATTATATAATTTGCAATTTTGTCATTTTTTACTGTGTGTATATTTTGTTTGACCACCTGGAGGTTGGCAACCCTATAGCCTAGGCACCTTGCCTTTGTAATGTCTCTTCCCCCTTGAGTCTTGCCTGTCATCTAGCCAGATTAGGCACTGGCCAATCATTTCCCTTTATCCTTGCTATCAGTTGAAGTATATCATATTTTAAATCTATTTTTATGGTCTGCTTGTAGGCAGAGGACTCTTTAATGGGCATCGGTTTAAACTTTTTAACGTTACAATGCATGACATGTTTGTAGTTTTATGTTATTTGTTTTTACTTTGTGAGCCATTTCAAGCAGGTCTCTGAAAAGGTAGTACATACATTTTATAAATAAATCTAAGGCCACAGATTTCTGTTTTTTCTTGTCGGAGTGTCTGTTTATTGTAGAAAGGACAGTATTCCCTATCTCACTTTGAAGAGAGTATCTTTCTAGGATCCTCAGTCTCAGAGGAGGAATTTTCTGAAGCACAGACTATACCTGAGCAGCCCTGCCCTGTTTTCCCAAGTTAAGGAAACCCAGGTCTAACCATCCTATGAATTGGATCTATTATTATGCAAGCATACGGGTCACAAATGTTTCCAGTATTCCCCTCCCTCCAGGAACCCTTTTCCAACTCTGGGAAAGTTTATTTGGTTCAGACTGCGGTCCCAAGTCAGGTTCCAAGAACCAGCCTGGGTTGCAAAAGGGAAGCAGTTGCTTTCCAAAAGGTAAGCCTTCCTTCCTGTACTGCTGTTCCAGCCTGGAGCTACTATTTGCCCTGTTGGGGGGCTGTGAACATACTAATAGGTAAATAGTATCCCTGGACCTTAGGGTTGTCAGGGGGCGGAGTCAGAAGGAAGGATATGACATCACTATTGTGATGTCACTAGGGTTGCCAGGTGAGGCCGTCAAGCCGGAAGGGAGTTCTGGTCATCACATTTAAGCATTCCTTGTAAAAGCATTCCTTTTAAATGCTTTCTTTCCATTGGAAATAATGGAGGATGGGGGCACCTTCTTTTGAAACTCTTAGAATTGGACCCCCTGGTCCAATCTTTTTGAAACTTGGAGTGTTTTCCCCTCACAAGAGGCACCACCAGCTATGCTGAATATTTGGTGCCTCTACCTCAAAAAAACAGCCCACCCCGCCTCAGATTGATTCTCCATTATACCCTATGGGGATGAGTCTCCATAGAGTATAACGGAGCACCCAGTGGCCCCCCCCCCCCCGGTTTCTGACAGCACTGAAGCGGGAGGAGAAGCTCCAAACCAGTGGATCCCCTACCCCCAACTGGGGATTGGCAACCCTCCTGGAGCTGTTTCAGACTAGGAAAATGGCTTCCTACTATACAGTAAAATAAGCTTTATTGAACAGATTTTTTTAACGTTTTGTTTTTCATAAATATTAGGCACTGCTCAGCTAAAAAGCTGAGATAGAATCATAGACTCACAGAGTTGGAAGGGGCCATACAGGCCATCTAGTCCAACCCACTGCTCAGTGCAGAACCAGCCTAGAGCATCCCTGACCAGTGTTTGTCCAGTTGCTGCTTAAAGATTGATAGTGAGGGGGAGCTCACCAGCTCCCTAGGCAGCTGATTCCACTGTTGCACAACTCTTACTGTAAATACGTTTTTTCCTAATATCCAACCAGTACTTTCCTGCCCTTAATTTAAGCCTATTATTGTGAGTCCTATCCTCTGTTGCCAAGGGGAACAGCTCCCTGCCTTTCTCTAAGTGACAGTCCTTCAAATACTTAAAGAGAGCAATCATGTCTCCCCTCAGCCTCCTCTTCTCCACATAAAGGATACCAGGTTAAACCAAGGAAAGGTGGAGCAGGAGATGGAGGGCAGGAAAGATTTGTTATGTAGTTAAATATTGACACAATTTTAAATAGTTTATTTGCTTTATACATGTGCAGAGGGTGGATGGTAGAGGTTCAAGAGGAGGCAGTTAAGTGCTTTGTCACAGGGACCAAAAACCTCGGCTGTACCACTGTAGGTTGTTCGTTTTTTCTTGACACCACTGATTTTCCAATGTAAATTATATTGCCTTGCAGATAATTAGGATGCTGTTCTTCGTATTTTTTGAAGTAGTAATTTACAGGATGTTTCAAGAAATCATACAAACACACAGAAGCAACCTGATGTACATAGTCAGATAGGAAGATATCAGTATAGACATATAATTTATCCGAAAGCACAGTTAAGACAACATATATGATGTTTATAGCTTATTACCAGCAAGAAATAAATCTTCATGAAGCTAAAGAATGTGGTTTGTTTAAAGAAAGGTGTGTCAGCTAATCTTTTCAGCAAAGGTAGCAATCAACTCTAAATCTTCAGTTACATGTATCACAGTTTGTCAGAGCCCACATAGCCTGCAGGCAGAAACTAAGTAGTGTTCACCTAATTTTGCAACTCTTTTAAGGAAAATAAAAGTTAACTTTGCATATGATTGGCTAATGGGAGTTGGTTCTATACATTTTGGTGACATTTAAAAGAAGGAATTAATTATCTCCCCCCGCCCCCCAGGTAATTCCCATGTTTAATTTACCCTACAGAATAGTTTACTGGAAGGCAAGATGATTCTGTGAAGAAGGAAACAGTCTCACTCCCATCGTCTTCTGTGCCAGAGGCATGGGAATATATTATTAAGTGGTTTGTTCTGTGTGATAATAGAATCTGAATAACATAGAGTATGTATCTCTAATAGAGACAATTTGATGATAATTGCCTTTATCAACCTGTTTACAAATGTTTTTATGTTGTCACCTAAATAGGTGGAAAACGTTCTTATGGTATTGGAATTCCAGCAAGAAATTCTGGGTAGCCAACAATGCATTTAAACATGCAACATAGAAAACAAAATTAAAAGTAGACAAACTATACATTGTTAAACCCCCAAAGTGGGAATTGAATGAATGAAATTTCAAAAAGGATGCTCTTCCTTTTCAGTTAAAGTCAGTTATGGGCTAAGTTAACTAACTGACTGGGGAAACTGAAGTACATCAGTGACTATAGTTCCAGATGGGTAGCTTTGTTAATGTGTTGAAGCAAAATAAAACAGGAGTCCTGTGGTACCTTAAACACTGACAGAATTTACTCCAGCGTAAGCTTCTGTAAGTCCGAGCTCTCTTCTTCAAATGCACTGAAAAACATCAGCCTAATGGATCTTCACTGCATCTGATGAAGTGTACATTCTCATAGAAGCTTATGCTGGAATAAATTCACTCAGTCTTTAAATGCTGCTGGACTCCTGTTTAACAGAGTTGAAAAATAGTAAGTATAGCTGAAGATGGGAGACAGATAAAAGGATGGTTAGTTGGTAGGTGGGAAGGAGAGAAGGAAGTAGAGGGAGGTGAGGATATGGGGGTTGCCAGGAGAAGAGAAAGAGGAAATAGTGTCAGGATAAGACTACAGAGGAAAATAAGGTGCACCCCCAGAAGGCCTTGCAGGTTCTGCACAGCACAATTTGGCCTGGCCCAGTCAGCACTGGACAACAGGGCCATAGTTTTCCCTGGTAGAGGTTGCTGGGTAAAAGGATTTTTAAAAAAGATTTCAGATCTTTCTGCAAACCTGGGGATTCTTCCAGGTTTATAAAAAAAATCTAAAGAAACACTGTGTTAGAACAAAACACACTCTACTAATATGCACTTGTGTCTTCATATATTGGTTTACATACAATAGAGACCCTAGTATATCTTATACACATTCATTATAGTACAAAAACCTAAAGTACGTTATATATCTACTAATAGAAAAGTCCACAGCTACAGAGACCTATTCCAATGCTGTAGACTATCTTGCTCCTGATAAGAGACTGATGGAGGTTGCAACAGTCGTAAATGATGAGATATGCAGCAGGCTGTTATATTCTCCACAAAAAGTGATTCAGCAAGCATCAAAGCAAGCATGAGAAATGCAGCACGCAGTTATATTTTCCACACAAAGTGATTCACCAAGCATCAAAGCAAGCAACACGCCTCCTAGGCAAATATTGCGTGTTTCGACAGATTCTTCTTCAGGCAGACATATTTTTCCTGGAACTGAATTACAAATACAGTATGACACAATATAACACAATATAGGCTGCAGTCACACGGAACATTAGCCACGCTAGAGAGACGGAAGACAGGCGGATTTTCAGGGCGCGATCTCACCGGCACATCTGGGAAGTGTAGCGCTCCCGTGGCTCAACTGAAACTTCCCACCAAAGACGCACGGCAAAAAACTAGTACCTCGGGACAAGGGTGGGCGTCTGATCGTGTTTCTGGTGGCATCCGGCGCCCGCCCATGTCCCCTTGAAAAAAAGGGTTCCCCCCCCCAAGTCTCCGTGGATGCGCACAAGCACCCAACGGAGCATGCACATTTTTGGTGTAAAACCAGTTTGCCGCACCGCGCCGCTTCTTTGTTGCGCGCTGGATTGTCCTGTGATCAGCACCTCTCCCTACCCACAGGACCTCCACAGGACCTCCACGGGACCTCCACAGGAGGTCTGATCGCTTAACCGCGGGTTAGTTTGCACTGGGGCAAACAGCCATGCTTCCCCCTCGCATTTTCCTGGCCGTGTGACCGGAGCCATACTTTACATAATAACCAGGGGAAAAAGGAGCTAGCTTGCTGTACTCATCCAAAGCTCACAATTTAACAGTGCATAAGTCAACAATTCTATAGAAGGCTTCTCCGGTTATCCATGGGAGCACCCCAGAAAGACCACTCTAATAAAGCACAGCTGTACTAATGGTCCAAAAAGAATTAAAGGAACAGTACTTACAACATCGTGCAGAGTTAACACCTATAACTATCGCTAAGCTAATTGCTTGGATTCTAGACCTGATTGAAAACTTATAGCATTACAATCTTAACAGCATTACAAGATAGCATTACAAAATTCAAGGGGAAATTACAACATTGCATACATGACCACAAGCCCAATAATTACAAAATAACATTACAAAACTCAAGGGAAAATCCTAATAATGAAGATACTATTAGGAGAAAACAGCCATCATGGATGATAAGATGCACCAAAGCCCAGACTACATAAGCAGACCCTTTATAAAAATGAACTGAGATCTAAGGATACATTTAAGCAATGAGGAGATACAGTATTGAATTTATGTATACAGAAAGCTTCCTTCTGAAGTAATAGTCTATGCATATCATGAATATCATATGTCTTGCTACTAAGTACTCTATAGATTGCTAAACATCCTTGTCCCGGTTCTGACGATCCGGGCCTCTCCCGAGAGTGCCCACTCGACTCCCTCTCCACATCTCCCACTCTTACCGCACCCAAGGGCTCTAAACCGGGTGAGGAGGCAGTGGACCAGGAGACAGGAGACAGTGGCAACGAGGGGTGCCGGGCCACAGCGCAACCCCTTCCCCACAGAGCGCGTCCTCGGGTGCGCTGCCGGACGGCCTCCACCCCTCTGTTCCGGACGGGATCGAACTGAGTGTCAGTCAGAGCATCGGAACTTTTATAAGGAGGCGGGGCCACGTATGATGGACACCTCTTGTGTCCAATGAGAGGGAGGAGAAGGGGGAGTTAGGTATAAAAGGGGAACGAGAAGGGAGGCCGGGGAGGAAGGAACTGCGGAGTCGAGTGGGGGAGACGTTCCGACCGGAGGTCAGAGAGAGAAACGACCAGGTGGGTGCCTCCGGAGACTCTCGCAGGGGGATGCAGCGCTAACCCCAGTGACGTAACCAGGTAGCCTGCCCCCATTTCTGAGATCTCCCATTCCCCTTGTAGGAAGGGGAAGGCGTTCTTCGGGACGGTGACTGGGGGCAAAAGAGACCCCCTTCATCACGCCAGGGCGCCACAATTGTAAATCACTAACATCATGTTTTCGATACAAATAGTGGCTCACGATAGGAGCATCTTGAACACCACAAACAGGATTGTCAGCATACTCTGCAGACATTGGCATATCATACAGCATTTACAGGGGTGTTCCAACTTTCCCAAAATAGGGTACAAAAGGAGTTCCAATATTCAGGATATGGTTTTCCATTCTGATATGAGTAATTTTCAGTCCAAGTCCAATTTGCCGTCAGGACATTTCAAAAGTGGTAAAAACTGTTTAGTATGTCAACATACCACCCAGACTAATGAGATCACAATAAATAACTTTGTATGGAGATTGAAACATTTCACTAATTGTGATACAACCAGAGTGGTCTATGTTTTGTGGTGTTCTTGCCCCAAATATTATGTGGGGTCCACCATGAGGAGTTTAAAGACTCGTATATTGGAGCATATGTCTCGAGTGAGACTTAAAAATCAAGATGCTCCTATCGTGAGCCACTATTTGGATCAAAAACAGGGGAACTGATCTCTGCCATCTGGAAAGCAGTTGTAATTCTGAGTGATCTTCAGCCCTCACCTGGAGATTGGGAACAATGGTTTCTCCCAACAGGCACTAAGGGTATTTCAGAACACATTTTACCTCAGAACAGCAACAGCAAAATGTTTAGAATGTTAGAGGCAAAGGCCAATGAGGCCACATATACAAACGACCTCTGTGCTCTGAGGCAAAGGCCAATCAGGCCACATATGCAAAAAACCTCTGTTTTGACTGGCTATGGGGGGGGAGGAACAGCAAACTGTTTAGATTGTTGGAGGCGAGACTCAGGCAACACAGCCAGTGGATAGGGACAGCTTCTGACTGACAGATCACAGAGCCAAAGGCTGTGGGAGCCGTGTGGAATGTTCAGCAGCGTGCCACCACCAACAGAGAATTATTACATAGAGAGATGTGTCCATGTTCGTTTAGACATATTGTAATGCCTTCCAGACACCCTTGGGGCAGAAAACTGTTGTATAATTTTAATAAGTAAAGAATACAGTGTGCTAATTGTCTAACATTCTGCCTACATTAACTGAGTTATTGGTATCAATTAATGTTGTCCCAGCACCTAAGATTCAATTTATTTTTATTTTTATTTATTTATTAAGATTTATACCCTGCCCTCCCCACTGAGCTGAGTTCAAGACACAGAACTTTGGGTTCAGCTCTACCTTTATTTGTTAATTGCACTATGTAATACAAAAAAAATAAACACATACACCCCTTTTAGTGCAAATAACCCTAACACCAGTAGGCTACAGAGTATGGAAAATGTATCCTGTTCTTTAGTTGAAGATTCAATTCTACTTACAGCAACTTGGCACTCCCTGAGCCTTGATGCATTGGAGTAGTTTATGGGTATAAACTTGTAGTTAACGTAAGGGATGAAATAAACCATTGAGAATCTTTGTGGGAGGTGGCTTATGTAACTTTAGAACTGCTTTTAGTTTCATTTGTTTCGGGCGGTTTCTTTAATTGGTCTTTGCAAGTTGCTACAGTTCCTTTTCTTTGCACCTGCCTTGGCACTGGGAGTCTGGGAAAATGGCATTCCTGCCCCCCCAAGGCAGGAATCCCAGCTACTGGCTATGAGAACATCCCAACATACAAGGAAATCTAGGTGAACCGGAAACCCAAAGGGAAAACTAAAAATCATCTCTCTTTTGACACTCCTTAAGCTACATGTATCATGCTGCCATATGGGATTTTCACAACACCCACATCTGTAAAATCACATAATTAGCTTGAAGGCACAGTCACACACTTGTCTGCATGAACCCAACATCCACCCACTGTATGTCCTTATGATACAACCTGAAGCTATGAAAATATTCCCATAGAGTTCTACAATGCAGATTTTTTTTTACTCATGTCTTCAGCAAATAGGCATGTCAGAGCTAGAGTTTCAATTCACATGCACTATTTTTCATTGACCTGGCTGTATTGAATGAATGTGCTGAGCCATAATATCATAACACGGGTCTACATGTGCCTTCCAAGTGATCTTTTATAAACATCATATACATTGTGGAATTCAATGCAGCCAGTGGTCCAGGCCCTCCTCACAAAGGGGCAGTTTTTTATTTTGGTTGCTGAGAGCCCTAAGTATTTGGGCCTGCAGCAGCACAGTATCTCACTCACATGAGTGTTGGATTCTGTGGTATATGGTGAATTTTATCTAGAGTGCAAGCTGCTTCTGCCACTCACTACACAACCTGGATCAACTTACTGTCTTATACAAGAAGGGGTCCTGTGAGACTTATAAGAGGGTTTTATGTTCCCCCCTTCAATTATTTAACCATTTGCCCTTGGATTCTCACTCTTCTCAAAAGGACCACACATGAAACTGCCTTATACTGAATCAGACCCTTGGTTCATCAAGGTCAGTATTGTCTACTCAGACTGGCAGCAGCTCTTCACAGTCTCAGGCTGAGGTCTCTCACATCACCTACAGCCTGCTCCTTTTAACCATAGATGCTGGGGATTGAACCTGGGACCTTCTACATGCCAAGCAGATGCTCTTTCACTGGGCCATGTCCCCTCCCCATGCAAAACTCACTGGAGACCTGCAAAACTCACTGGAAGGGGAAATTTGCCTGCCTTCTCCCTACCACTGTACTTTCCTCCCTGCCTCTCTGTCCCTGTCTGCCCCTTCCCCATCATTCTGACCCACCCCCTGCTACCCCCTCTTGGATGCTCTGCCTACTTGACCCCTGCCATGCTGCCTGCTTGCCCTCTGCCACTCAGCTGCATGCCTGCTTCCTTCAGTGCCAGTCAGTAAGAAGCAACTGGGGGTTCCCAACCTCCTTCCTTCCCCGACCTACCTGCAGCATCACTACCTCTGCCAGACCGGTTAACACAAGGGCAACAGTACTCCTCATCCTCTCATGGTGAGCCTGTTTATGAGGATTTAGTTGTCCCTCCTTTTTAACTTTTGGTACTTTTTTGCAAACCTGGGGACTTCCATGCCTGCATAAAGCTGTCTAATGTGTGTACCTGGCCCTGTTCCTTGGGTCTATCAGTCACCACCAGAAAAGCTCTGTCTGTGTCTCTGGTTCACCTCAGCAAGTAGGGATGCAGAGGAGGGCTTGAAGAAGAGAGTTTCACTGGTAGGCTGAACAATGATGACCCCCTGAGCTTTCAGGTTCCAGTTTATTGCCTTTAGCCATAGGCCGTTACAATGACAGAACAATATAACAAGGCATCTCCTGCTCTTCACTACTTCTTCCTCCTGGATGCTCTAATAATTTGCCACCTATGTTGTTGCTTCCCTGTACAGATAACCTTCTAGAGCCTAGTACACATACAGAGCAGATGAGATGACGAAACAGTTCCTGGAGTGTACCACTTCAGCCTGTAGATCATGTATCTGACAATGTGACATACATATATACACATACACACATACACATATACACATATACACATACATACATACATACATACATACATACATACATACATACATACATACATACAGTCCTTCATATACCTTCATTTCTTCACATAGAAAACTAGAGTGCTGGGCTCTGTCAAAGTTTCAGTTTCGCTTCACTTCATTTTTCTTCACTGATTTCCTTGCCATGTACTGGGGGGAGGGAATTCCTGAGGGGAGTGTATGTGTTGTTAGAGTGAATGCCAGTAGTAGCCATAACCATTTCCTAAGTTGTACCCCTCGGCCTGTTCTCATGGGATTTGGCCTTGGAGACTTCTCTGCCTTGCTAGCTTAGATAAGGCATCATATATCTCAGGGTTGCCATAGTAACACTAGGGACTGACTGCTGACAAATGCATGGGGTGGGGGTGTACTGGTTTTACCTATAAGTTTTCACATGCTTTCTTTAGTCCTGACAAAATTCAAGTTCCTGATGTAAGCATCTCTAATAAAGCATCACTACTAATAGTGTTGTGGAGGATTTGTTAGTTTCAGATGTGCAGCATTTATTTTCTCCATGGGAAAGTAGTCAGCTATGTAATTCAACTACTGCAACATGAAGTAGTATATAATCCAGGTACTGTTTTCCCACCCAACCTGCTATTTCTGAGAACTATTCCCAATACTTGACAAAGAAAACAATTGCTCGATAGGAGGTGTTGGGCAGACAATGAAGCATGCCTTCTGCACCATGCCTTGTTAAGCTTAAATTATTCTACCCAGTAGCTCCAGAAACCACTAACAACTCTAGAAACCACTAACAGAACCAAGCTTGGTTACCTAGCAACAGCCACTGAGGGGAAAGTGAGCTACATAGCAGTTTTGACATAGCAGTTTTGATAGTTTATTTAGACAGGGAATGGCCAAGCTGGCAGTGGGCAGGGGAGAGAAGCGGACCCAGGATCCAGCCAATGGCACATGAGTACTTTTGAGTGGCAGTTGATGGGCCAATGACTGATGGAGCACACAGCACAGCAAATGGGAGAACCAGAAAGTGCCAATACACTTATGTGTATTGGCACTTTCTGGTTCTCCCATTTGCTGTGCTGTGTGCTCCATCAGTCATTGGCCCATCAACTGCCACTCAAAAGTACTCATGTGCCATTGGCTGGATCCTGGGTCCGCTCCTCTCCCCTTCCCACTGCCAGCTTGGCCATTCCCTGTCTAAATAAACTGTCAAAACTGCTATGTCAAAACTGCTATGTAGCTCACTTTCCCCTCAGTGGCTGTTGCTAGGTAACCAAGCTTGGTTCTGTCAGTAAAAAGACAGGGGTAGGAGGCCCTTTCCAGACCTACTTTGGCCTTTGTGGGGAACTCATTGGGACCAGTCCTGATGAGGATTGCCAGATCCAGGTTGGGAAATTCCTGGAGATTTTGTGGTGGAGTCTACAGAAGCCAGAGTTTGGGGAGGGGGGAGGTTTCAGCTGAATAGAAAACCAATTACTTTTGAGGTCTGTTTCCATGCTTGTTTAGTGTAGAAAATGGTTTCATTGAGTCTTTTTAAATCAGTCATATTTTTATTATATTGAGTGACTGAAAAAAATGTGGTGGACATGTGTGTGTAGAATCTACTGGCTTTAAATGTAAGCATTAACACATAGTAACTTATTTTTATGAAAATATAATTGACAGAGTATTGGCACAGTTCTCTCATGTGAAACCATTATACATTTTTAGGTGATGAATGATCCAGTCAGCCTAGCCCTTCTTATATCATGGCTGTAGGAATCCAGGCTTTGAATCTGGATTTAGTGGCTGATAGCTTAACACAAAGAGGTAGGGATTCAAAGAGACTTTTCTTTTTTCTTCTTTGTGGCCCCCCGAAGGGGATTTTTTTATTGCATTTTATATAAGGACTACAAACTACAATGAAAATAGGGGAGGGGAACTACATTTAAGGAGAAAGAAAAGATAACCACTACTAACTAAAAACCCAAGAGAGGAGATCATCAAATTAGCTTGTACAGAATGCCATCCCTTAAAACGCTAACAATTTTATGAACTTAGTCAGATATGCTAATATAACTTTTAAATCTTAAATTTAGCTGTTGGAAAAAGACCCCTAAGCACCTCAATATTAACAACAGTATTTTCAAAGGCACAATTCAGAGTCCTTCAGACTTCATTTTTTCTTATCCTGTCTTTTCCGCAGTTTATAAGGACTTTTAGGAGCCGCTGCCCCTTTCTCAGACAGAGAGTCCTCTCCAGAAGACCCCGAGTCCAGCTCGCCACTGGACTTACTGTCCTTTTCCTCTTTATCCACCTCCTCTGGCTCACCCAACTGGATTCTCAGAAAGTTCCGTGCTTTGGAAATAGAGTCAATTTTTTCTTTTTTGTCCTGAAGTTTGAAGGTTACGCCCTCTGGATATAACCACCGGTAGCTAATTGCATTTGTTTGAAGAAAAAGAATTAAATCTTTATATTTCTTTCTCCTTTGTCTTATTTCAAATGGAATATCTTTCAGAATCCTGATGGTACTGTCCCCGATTTTCAAGGGTGTCCCCGTCATCGCTCTCAGGATACAATCTCTCACGTTCCTCTTCGAGAATCTCATTACTAAGAAGGACCAGGTTTGCCTTCTCCATTTGTAATTGTAAAAGCTGTTCTTCTGTTGACATTTGCTTCTTTTCCAATTTTTGTACCTTTTTCTTCACCTTTTGAGCAGTGGCGTCACCTTCTTTCACTTTCTCAGCTGTTTGTTCCATAATTTTAAGAGTCTCGTTCTATTGTGTCTTCTGAGTAATGATACATTGGTTCATTATTGACAGCTGTTCCTTGAGATTAGTCATCTGATCCAGCAGGGGGCGCAGGGACTCTGCCAACATTTTAGCCAACTTGGTGGTTCCTTCCAGACGTGGACTCTCAGCTACTTTCGCTTTTAAAAGTTTCTCCTTCTCCGTCCTCTTCCCCACCATCTTTATGAGTTGTTTACTTTTGCAAAGATTAGCAAAGTCTCTGAATATGCGCTCAAACGCTCATACACGCCTTGGTAAGTCTTTCCCAACAGATTTTGTCACTTTTTTTTCCCGCTCCCCCCTCGGTCTCGCTTTTAAGTTTATGTGCATGGGAGGGGCTCCTCCCCCGCTCACTTTACTTTCTAGTCTGTGGGGTAGGGAGCTTTCTTTTTGAATTGCAAATCCGCCTTAATCCGATTCACAGTTCATCTTCGGCCATACGACCTCATTTAGCCTCCGTTTTAACCGCTCGATCTCCAGCGCTTGCCCCGGTCAGCATAGCTTCTTCCATTTGGACACTCAGCAGGAGGACCATCGGGCCGGAGAGGCGCCTCGGTTACCCAGCATTGTGCTGGCGAAGAGGCAACCTCTCAAAAGTCCCCTGGCTAGGAGCCTTTCAGCCAGGCTCCGTGGGAGGTAGCGATTTCTCGCCCCCCCTCCTTTCTGCTGGTGCACAGCTTTCACCCCCCGGGAGGTCTGGAAGATGAGTCTGCTTGGCATGCCGCCATAGACTGGAAATCCAAAACAGACTTTACTGAAGTTTACTAGAATACTTTTTGAATTACTACCTAGCTTTCATTCTTTAGAAGTTTGATCAGCATTTTCTGTCTAGAAAGTTAAGTTGGTCAAAATATTTTTTACTGTCAGACCTAAAATAGGAGAGATCTCAGTACATCTGTGCTCTACGAACTTTATTGGCTACAAATTTTATAGGCACAATTCAGTGTGCTGTTTTTGACATTTAAATCTCTAAATAGTTTGGGTTTCAGATACTCTGAAACTCAGATATGATCATTCTCATGCTGTAGATCTGCTAGTGTGGAAATCCCAGTATGCAGGCTTGGATTCTCTGTAGTAAGTGGAGCTACAGATTAGTGACAACACACCTCCATCAGCCTGTGATGAGATATGGTGGAGGAGGGGAGAGTAGCTACGTTCCCTGAGCCAGATAGTGGTGGAAGCAATGCAGGGGGAAGGGGGAGAGCAGGAGCTGTTTTCCCCCCCCCCTGCCATCACAGAGCAGTGGGGAGGGAGAGGGACAAGCAGGCAGTGTGGTTGGAAAGGGGGTAGCTGGGGATTGGCAGGCAGAGTAGCAAGGGAGGAGGCAGGAAGATGAGCAGAGTGGCAAGTAGGTAGAGTGTAGGGCACACCGATGGGCAGGCAAAGCAGTGGGGTGACGGTCAGGAAGGCACAGTGGGTGAGTGGTTAGGCAAGATCCCCTCTCCCCCATTAGTTTCTTGTAGGTCCCTGTGGGAAGGCAGTGTGAGCTCAAAGGTGGACAGGTAAGTGAATGAGCTAAGGGGAGGGGGTGATGCCCTCCCACAAGTCTTTCAGGTCCTCAGTTGTACCATGTAATGCTTTATTTGCTATACTCATTCTAAAAACTTAAATTGCTTTGTGGAATAATAATGAGATTATAATGACCAGTAAGCAGTTGTGGCCTGTATATCAAGTGTACACATGACTATATTGTCATCAAGATTAGTTTAGATAGCCTACTGTTTTTCTTAATCATTAATGTGGTAATTGGCTATTCATGATTCACCAGGATAAAAGGTGGCATCCCAAAGTGTGGACATTCCCTCAGTAACCTCCAGACATAATGGGGAGCCACTACTACTCATTAAGCTTGGCTGTCACAGAAAAAGCTGATTTGTGAAGTAGTTTGTCAATCAATCAATTTATTGTAGCAGTCAATGACCAGCAGTACAGTACAGCTTTAAATTTTTTAGCAGTGATAAAAAGAAATAACATTTAATTTAAAAAACGTAATAAAATCATGCTGCCATATGGGATTTTCGATGCTTATAAACCTGAGCACAGAATTTAGCCACCTGACGAGTAGTCTGGTAATTTCTATCAGACAAAAGATAATCAAGCTTTATTTGATCTCCCAGGAAAGCTTTCTAGCAATGGGCTAATACTTTCCTATCAGACCTTTGTATAATTAGGACAGTTTTAAAAAATGCGTTCTATAGAATCAATTTCACCCAGGAAGCAAGAACAGAACCTTAAGGAATAAGGGATTGCTTTAAACCTCCCTTCCAGCACTGCTGAAGGCAAGGTCGAACTTCTAGCCAATGTGAATGCCCTTCTGATGTTGTTAGATTCCAGAAAATATAAGTAAGCAGCTGGGGCTGCAGTATATCTATTTTTTTCTGAGGAAACGAATTCTGGAGATCTTGAGATGTCCATTTGTCTTTCAATATCTGTCACTCTTTGTCTAGCAAGTGATTTTGCCCCATCTGCTCCAAGATCCAAGAGTGTTTGGGGAGATAAGCCTAAAGTTTCAATAGATTTCAAGACCTCCTTTTGCCAGCTGGAATGGAATTGGTCTTGCAGCATTAAAGAAAACAGGCCATGAGAATTTATATTTCCTACCAGCCATTTGAAGATTGAAAGGATGCATATTCTAGCTTCAACCCTTAACATTCCTGTCTCAAGTCTAACCAGGAGTGCGACACACATTTGGGCACCTGCAGTATAGCTGTCAAGAATCTGGACTGCACTCTCTCAAGTGGAGAAAAGGAAGAAGATGGTGGTCCAAGGAATGTCCCATATAATAACTGAGCCAATGACTTAGCTTTAAATAATTTAAGGGTGGCTGGTATATAATGGCCCCCTTGGGATCGATGAAATTTCAAAATGCTATCTGCAGTTTTCTCTCTTGCATCTGCAACATAGCTGCTATGGGATGCTCTAGAAGTATTTAAAGCTCTAGAAGTATTTAAAGCTGGCAACTTGTTCCAATTGATTCCCCTGCAGCCCCCAGCATCTAATCTTCGGGTTTTTCCCAAAGGCCAGGATCTTAGTTTTATCGTAATTGATAGTAAGTTGTTCATTATCATAGTAGAGGGCTCGTTTCAATCTTATGGGAGTTCTAGAAAGTAGTACAGCATCATCTACATATAATAACGTGTGAATGTGCCAATGTGCTAATTTGGGCGGGTGGAGATCTAGATCATTCATAAAATTTATAAGGTTGTTGATATAGAATATAAGCAGGAAAGGGGCTAAGAGACATCCCTGTCTAACGCCCTTAAAGGTTTGGATGGGATCTGAGGATAGTTTGCTCAAAGTAGTTTGTCAGAATTTTGGCAGAAGTAAACATACTTATTCCTTGCATGAATATTACAGGCTTTAGATTCTCATCTTTAGAACAGTGTTTTTAATAGTAGAAAAATTCATAATGATCCGTTTCACCTAGGAATAAAGTACTGTTATGTGACCATGTATGTATCTGTATTTTTTTTTAAGATGGGTCTGACTCCTTGTAAGGCTGCTAGAATTTCCACAACTGTCGAGTCTTGGAATGTTGTGCAACATTGGTAGCCTTCTGTGTTAACTTTTCCTTCTGGGAATACTATATCCTATGAAGGCTACCAGACATATATCAGAAGATGCCAGCAGCAGCTGAGCTCCAAATCAGAAGATCTTGTAACTCTGTGGTTTTATTAAAATATTTTTTGTGTCAAATCCAAGATTCCATTGTTAGCTGAAGGGGCAATAAATATTACAGCCCTTGACTTCCCGATATTGTCAGTGTTTCATGCGGAATGGTGGTGCCAATTGGCTGCATTTATTTATGAAGAGTTTCCAAGCTGTGACACCCACATTGGTGCTGAAGTGCTCAACTGCGAGAAAAGGGACTAGTTGCACTCCCAGACCTGAAGAAACAAAAGTTCATTGAGCTCATGAGATCCAATTATTAATTCCCACCAGCAGTCATCACACCTTCATGCTCCATGTACTATTCCTGCCTTTACAATTTTATTACCGTAATTAGGGATAATGTGAAATCCTGACTCATAAAAATTACATGCTTCTTCAGTGGTTTAGGTTAGAAGACTATTTTGCTTTAAATGAATTTATGTCCATTATAGCATTTCCAGAGGCTGCAAAAGCTTCATATAGAAGGTGCTATCTATAGACAATAAAAGAAACACCTGATTTCTGGATCATTTGGATGAAAGTATTCCTTACATGGCCTATATGAGTACTTTCAGAATGTTACTGTGCATCAAAGGTACCTTACATTCTTCTGGTATTCCTGTGTCTAGTTATAAATCACTCTGAAATCAGAGATGCTTAAGGATGATATGTGCAGGAGTGCGGCCCAAACTACCAATGTGGAATAAGTCAGCACATTTACATACATATTCAAAGATCAATATTTAAGAATGTGTTGATAGATTCTAAAAAGATTGTAACTCTTAATATTCATGTCCCATCTATTCACTGCATATCTAGCCCACTAGCGATCATTTCTCTGAAATGCCAAATTATTTCTGAAGTTGGCTGAGCATACCATATTGGTTGGTGCAAACATCTGAAGGGCTATCGTACCTCAAGCCTTTCTGTTCCCAACTAAGAAAAATCACGTGTACCAAGGCAGTATTTGGCAGGAACTCCTCACCCTGCACCCTGTATATAATATTTAAGTAGCCTTCTATGAGGCAAAGATTATACTGCTTAATGTGTCCAAGTTCCCTGCGGATCTCATCAATGGGTAACAATCTTCTAGTAGTAGAGCAATTACTAAGTGAATATATCCTCATTCTGATCTGATGACTGAAGCAGTAGTAAGCTAAGCAAGGCGGGCTAGAAATGATTTGTCTTACAAATCAGTCTATATTTTGGAGGCATGGTGCAGTGGTGATTGGTCAAAATATATATCCCTTCCAGGAAAAGGTGCCAAGTTTACAGTGAGCAGCCACGTATTATCTGCCTTTGATGGAGACCCCTTGCTTTGTGCACATATAATGAAGACTTGGGCACCTTCTTCCTGCCCTGTAATGGCCATGAGCAGTGGCAGTTGGAAACTGCACAATAGTAGGTCTCAGTTCAAGCTCTGCCAGCATGATGGAGGAGGAGATTGGATTTATACCCCACCCTTCACTTGGACTCTCAAAGCAGCTTACAATCTCCTTCCCTTCCTCTCCCTGCTCTTGAGAGAACAGCTCTAAGAGAACTCAATCAACCAACCTTTAATGGCATATTGTATCAAAACTTACAAGCAAGGAATATGAAGTCATATGCAGTTAATAATACATTCCCTCCTCTTAGAAGCCCAAAACAGAAATTTGGCCACCATTTCCATAATCACTGAGGATCGAGTAGAGAGTAAATAAAATATCTTCATCAGAATGATTTACTAGATTTCTCTAAGAGAACTGTGACTGACCCAAGATCATTCCAGCAGCTGCATGTGAAGGAGTGGGTAATCAAACCCGGTTCTCCCAAATTAGAGTCCGTGCTCCTAACCACTACACCAAACTGGATGGAGGATGATTGCTTATCAAATACTATTTACTGGTATCTTCTGACCTATTGTCATTTTGCTGTATGAATTTTTATGACATAAAATCATCCTAGAAGTAATTTAATGTTGAACAGATCTAGTAATCTATCATGTGGACATTCACTTGATTATGCGGACATCACTGGAGTTTATTTTTCTGTGGTTTGATACTTATCAAATCATTAATAACCTCAAATAATTCATACCTTCTTTAATGCCATTATATACAAGTGTTAGTGCTTGTGATGGAGGTTTTTATCAGAATGAGTCATTAATTACTTGAACCTTCTGTTCTGCCAAATTAAGATCCAAAGTAAAGCAGGACCTTTTCTGAAATGTGAAATAGAAACAAGGGTTTCTGTTTTAGTTAAAACCACACTGATGTTTCAGTTCTAGATAAGTCATATTAAAAGACTTGGCTAAGCAACTAAATGCAGTAATCAATCTTTCATCTCTAGAGACCAGGCAACTATAAATTTTACTTTAGCTGAAAAATTTGGCAGAAGCCACAAGCTTTTGTTACATTTGAATCAGTGGAGAAAATTTCTGTTCAGAATCAAAGTGTCTTGACATTGGTAAGTGTGCTAGCTTAGAGGTGTCTGTCAGATCTGGCTAGCTCTGTTGATGTCATAATGACAAAAATATGATCCTAAATCATGCAAAACTCTCCATCCTTGGCATATGCTTCCAATAGAACAACATTTAAAAAAAATCTCAGCAAGGATTAACCTTTAGAATATAAGAGATGTGCACGATCAACTTAAAGTCCATCTAGTCCAGCATTCAGATTCCAGTGGTGGCCAGCCAGATATGTTGGAGAAATGTAAAAGTAGGGCCAGAATCCAATCTCCTCCTCCTTCATATTGTTCTTCTTCTTCTTCTTCTTCTTCATATTGTTGTTACCTGTCTTGGTAGCAAGATACTACTGAAATGCTCAGGAGAAAGATGTGTATATAAGGATTTTAAATAAAATAGAACTGTGCACAGTAAGTTTTCAGTGGAGTGGTCACTTTGATCCCCTCTGCCACCCGATACAGTCCCTTTCCTGCATAGTCACAGATAATTCAAAACCTCTTCAGTGTTGGGATCTTGCCATCATGGCTTTCTCCCTTGTTACCCTAGTTCCAGATCATTTGTGAATGTTAAATACCACTGATCTTTAAAATTGTTCCTTACTGCTTACTTCTTTCTCTTGTGAATACTGGCCACGTATTTCCTACTTGTTTGTGTACAACAGCAGGACAATCCTGAGACTTATTAGGGAGCCATTGGTGGAAGGATGAAATGTTGTTATTTTAAAGGTATATTGCCACCTCAACAGGTGATTGGTGGAGCCCCAAGGCAGGATAGAATCACTGGGATGGCTTGAATGGCTTCCATTCTCTTACAAGGGCCTTTTCCCTCAGAAAAATCTAGAGGCACAGGGGGCATGAATCATCTGCAGCATTGCCCTCAAAGGGGACTGGTAGGAGGACTGATGTATCCATATCCTCTCACCACAGACTACACAAGAGTGAACCAGCAAGAAGGGGAGGAACAAGGTGACTGTGAATTGCCCCCTTATTCGGAATGAAGAGACGGACTCAGAGGTTTTGGATGAACTTTATTTAACTTATTAAATCAAACTCAACAGCAAGGACAAAGTGATTTATAGTGCGGTCCAGGCCAGTGGTCAAATTTGACCACTCCCTAGCCATATACCAGGGAGCCGCCATGCCCCAGATCGAGCCCGAGCCATTAGGCTCGCCTCCACCTGGCACACAAAAGGGCAATGCCCAGGACCTACCCCCACCAAACCGTATAGCTTAAGTGGAGGTTCAATCCCTGCAGACCCAAGGCCGTCTGCCTCCCTAACCCCGGGTTGCTGAACCCAAAGGCTGATTTGGCCAGATGCCTAGCCCCCCGATGGGACTGGTAACTGGTGCTCCCTTAGCTGCATCACAATCACTGCAGCATCGGGGGTGACTTGAAGATCTGCTTCAAGCCATAAGTCCTCCCTCCAAAATGACACACTGTTATAGGACTCCAAAAACAGCTGCCAGACCAAGAGGTCCTCATGCATGCCAGCTGTGATCCTCGTCTGATGATGTGGAAGGCGCAGGCCGACCATGGCAGTGCTCAGCCTCCGTAAAAAGGCTCTACCTGGGGCTACCACCTTACAGGCAAAGTTAAGATGCCCCACAAGTTGCAGCAACTCCAGCAATGTCGCCTTACGTTTGGCAAGGAAGCCATTCACCCTGGCATGCAAGTCATGAACCTTGTCCTCGGGCAAACGGGATGACTGGGCCACCGTGTCCAGCTCAATCCCCAAGAATGTCAACTTGGAAACAGGGCCTTCAGTCTTCTCATGTGCCGGGGGCACACCCAGATCCGAGGCCAACTGGAGAAATTTGGCCAGAAGCCACCCACACTGTCCTGAACTGGCTGAGCCAACAAAAAGAAAATCATCAAGGTAGTGAGCAACATCACGAAGCCCAGACCTGTCCCAAACTGCCCATTCAAGAAAGGAGCTAAATCGTTTGAAGGCAGCACATGACACAGAACAACCCATAGGGAGCGCCCTGTTCATGTAATACTGTCCCCCTTGAAGGAAAACCCCAGCAGCTCAAAATTGGGGTGCACCGGGAAAAGGTGAAAGGCCGACTTGAAGTCGTATTTGGCCATCTCCGCCCCAGGGCCACAACAGCGCACCACCTGGACAGCCTGATCAAAGGTTGTGTATCACACAGAGCAAAGGTGTTCTGGGATACCATCGTTCACCGAACCCAGTGCGGAAAAGAGAGATGGTGAATCAGGCGAAATTCACCTGGAGCCTTCTTAGGAACCACCCCAAGTGGAGACACTCGCAGATTAGGTCCAGGTGGAGAAGGAAAAGGGCCCAGTACCCTGCCTTCAGCTCTTTCCTTATCAATCTTTCCTCAAACAACATGCTCCAGACCCTAAATTGAACTGAGGTTTTTTGCCATAAACGGGGCTTTAGGGCCAACGAATGGAATCCAAAAGCTGAACTGAAAACCAGTTAACAAGTAGTGAGCATCCGCTCACTTAGGGTACCTAGCCAGCCATGCCTCAAGCATTTTCACCTTTAGGGGGCTGTGGGCCCTTTGTTAAATTGAGAGGGGGCCCCGTTCCCACCTGGCTTCTTCTGCCCTCACCGAGACTTAGCTTTAAAGCAATTGTTGAAGGAGAGCCCCTGCACAATGGACACTTGTGTCTATACTGGCAGGCTTTGCGGCTGCAGACCCCTTGGGAGCCAAATTCCCAACACAGCAGGTGGGGTAGAAATACCTGCCCCACAGAACTGTGGGGAAAAGAAGCAGCAGGAAGGCGCTGGACCAAGTGCCCGCTGTCTGAGCAGTCACCTACGTTAGGCCTCGCTTGGGCCATTATCTGCAACCACAAATGAGGGTGGACTTGGTCCCGCATGCAAAATTCTTCATCATACTGCTACCAAGCCAGACCAACAAATCCAGTATATGCTTTATACAGTATATCCATGTATTGGATAAGTGAGGCAGCAAGGTAAGACTGAGCTCGAGCTAACACACCAGCATAAACGAAGAACCCTGGCAGCCAATTGGCCCAGGACCTATCCACCTTCCGCTTGCTAAGCTTCTCTTTATCTTTTTCATTCAAGTCCTCCTTGTCCTTCTTCTCAAGCTCCTGATAGAGGAAGGAGAAGATATCCACAAAGTCGCCTTTACATATCTTTTCTCTTGTGGCAGGCAATAGGTGGTCACCCAAAGGCAATGTCGTGTCACCAGAAGGTAGTGATTTGGCAGGAACCTTACTGGCAGAAGCTCCCCAGGGTGAGCCCTAGCTGCCCCAAAGAGCCCCAGGAGCTGTCGAGTTGTACCGTGGTACGCCTGCCCAAGGGGGAGGGGGGAAATGCCCATAAGGCTAATACTGACAGGAAGAGGGGGGCGCTTGTGACATAGATGACTGCAATGAGCCTGCTGAAGCCGATGCTGGCGGTGGGCCCCATGACCCCCAAGGCCAAGCAGGCACTGCATGGGTGGTGTAAATGGACTCACCAGACAGGCCCGAAGCCCCAGAAGACACAGGTGCCACCTCGGATCCTGAGCCCTGGTCTGTGTCACTCCGACTGGAAGATGCTGCATCAACGGCACTGCTTGTTCCCTGTCCATCACCTGCCACACGAGCTTGTTCCCTGTCCATCACCTGCTCCACTGGGTTTTGCCACACGACTGTCAGGCTCCTTAGTCAGGTCACACCACACACAAGGCTTCTTAAGAAGATAAGTGTTTTATTTGGTAGTCCAGTACTAAAGTATACAGCTTGTGTCAGTAATATGATGGCCACTCACTTATAGTGTAATCAAACTCCCCCACCCCCTCAATATGCCTAAGCCAATTAGTACATTTCACGCGTGTGGGTAGCAAGAAGCAGGCAAGCGACTAAGTGCCTAAGCCGTTAACTTTCCCAGGCAAGTTAATTTGCAGCTGGAGAACTACAACAAGGTCAGACCAGAGATAGCAGCCAGAAGCCAGACAGGGATGAGCTGGGAACGAGGAGGAGGCAGTACACCCCTCCACATTCCAGTTCTATGACAGGGCTACCTGACATCCTGCCCCTCCCAACGACCCCTCCCAGGTTTCTCCGGAAAGCATCGGTGGAAGGGTTTATGAAGGCGGGTGGTGGAGACATGTTCTTCCGCCACCCATTCTCTATGTTGCGGGCCAAAGTCCGCCCATTCAATCAAATAATACAGTTTATTGCGCTTCAGCTTAGAGTCCAAAACATCAGCAATTTCATGATGCGGTTCACCTTGCACAAGCGTGGGAGGGGGAAAGGGTTGTTGCGGCTGCCAAACATTTGGCCCAGGATCACGATGAAGAAGGCTGAAATGGAAAACGGAATGCAAATGTCTTTGATTTTTATGCAATTCAAGTTCCACAGCCACCTCATTGATCTTATGGGTAACTTTGAAAGGCCCCACAAACTTCCATCCCAATTTATGACTTGGCCGCAACCCCTTAATGTTTTTGGTAGACACATAAACAGAATCTCCCAGCTGGACATCCCAGGCGTCAGAACGTTTTTTATCCACTTGAGCCTTGTAGGCTTGCTTAGCCGAATCCAACGTTTTACACAGCACTGGCCAGGCATCTTTAAGGCGTTTGCACCATTTCCCTACTTCCCCCTCAGGAAGGGGAATGTCTGAGAGGAATGGGAGAGGCGGAGCCTTGGAGCCATAAACGGAGACACTCCAGTTGATGAATGACAGGCATTATTATAACAAAATTCAGCCAGAGGGAGGAGCCCTTCCCAAATCGTCCTGTTGGAAGTTAAACACCGTAGGTACTGTTCTAGTGTTTGGTTCACATGGTAAGCGCTACTCAACCCCCACTCTACCCCCATAAGTTTCATCATCTCCCCCAAGAATTTGGAAACAAGTTGCAAGCCAAGGTCAGAGATTATCTTCCATGGCAAAGTGTGGAGCTGGTCCCCCTTGCTGGGGGGGTAGGTCCATGATGAAATCCATAGAAATCACTTCCCATGGCCTGCTGGGAGTGGGCAAAGGATGCAGCAGGCCGGGGGCTTCCCTGGGTGGGATTTGCACATAATGCAGGTTTGACATGACTTAACAAACAGAGAAAGATCCTTGCGCATTCCGGGCCACAAAAACTGTCTCTGCAACAAATGCAAGGATTTGACAAAGCCCAAATGTCCTGCCAACTTATTTCCATGAATCATAGCCATGATTTCACCCCACAATGCCAAAGGAACAAATAGTTTAGAACCTCGATACCAACACCCGCTTGCATGCTCTTCCACCTCGTCCTTTTTGCTTAACTCGAGGCAGTCCGCATCGGAAAGGGCAGAGGCAAATTTTGCTTCCCATTCAGTGGCAGGGGAAGAAAGGGGTTAGGCTTTCGCTTGGCTGCGTGTCATCACTGCCCCCCCCCCCCAATTGTGAAGGTGAGGTGGCAAGGTCTATAGCAGAATACATGCGCCCTCTGCTGGAACAGCTGAATAACTTCAAGGAACAGATGTCAACAATGACGCAATGTATTACCTCTCAGCAAACTCAGATAAATGAGACATTGCAAATAATGAAACAAAACACTGAGAAGGTAAACGATGTGGTTGCAGTTACTCAAAAGGTGAAGAAGAAAGTGCAAAAGCTGGAAAGGAAACAAAGCTCTACGGAAGATCAGCTGCTGCAATTGCAAATGGAAAAGGCCAACATGATCCTTCGCTTCCAGGGCATGCCAGAGAATAAGGGGGAGAATCTTAAAGAAGTGATGAGTGAATTATTAGCCCCAGTGACAGATGAAGGCGGAATCGTTGCTAAGCGATATGGATGTGGTCTACAGATCATATTCAGGCTACATAAAGAAAAATAATCTGCCAGGGGAAATTGTTGTAAGTTTCTCGAAGAGGCATGTGAGGGATGCAATCCTGAAAGCGGTTTCTGGAATATCCTTGAAAGCGGGAGAGAATACTATCAGAGTATTAAAGGACATTCCATTTGAAGTAAGACAACGGAGAAAGAAGTATAAAGAACTTGTGCTCTTTCTTCAGACAAATTCAATTGGATATAAATGGTTATTTCCAGAAT
>NW_015175985.1:78692-88837 GCF_001447785.1 Gekko japonicus
ACAGAGGCAGGCAATGGCAAACCATCTCTGAACATCTCTTCCCTTGAAAATCCTATGGGGTTGCCATAAGTCAGCTGTGACTTGATGGGAAAGAGAGAGAGAGAGAGAGAGAAAGAGTGAGAGAGAGAGAGAGAGAGAGTAATAAAAGGGGTGGCAGAAAGGAGAAAGAATGTAAGAGAAGTAGGGGGGGAGAGGAAGAAGCAAAGGGATAGCCGCTCCTGGAAGTTTCATGCTTATCTACCATATGTGATGAGTGGTTGCGAAACAAGCAAAAGATGTTTCATATCATCTTGATCTTTCAGTCCTATTCCCCCTTATGAGTACCTTAACAGTTGTGCCTCAAAATCTATGTATAAAGTGTTAGCCACATTGCCTTAATTAATTAATAAGCTTGAGGAATTATGAATATTAAAAGGCAATAGGCATAAAATATAGGACCATAACCTGTGTAAACAAGAGTCAGGATTCCTAGAGCCCGTGAATAGGCTAGGAAATTATGTTGCTAAAATAATTGATTTCTTTACTTAATGATTTTCAAGCATACAAATAATAATCAAGCATTTGCGCACACAATACAGAACTAGGAATACAGAGTTGAAAGGATAGCGGCATTTGCATGAGCAGGAATATCGTTGGTGGGTAATACGTTACCTGTCCGACGAGATGAGTAGATTATGCAACAAAAAAATGGAACACAATGAGGGGGAAGGGGTTGTTGACCAGCAACACACGTGGACTGATTCCCAAACCAGCTGAGAATGGAACCAACAAGGTAGGGTGGGGTTAGGAGGAGAAGAAGCAAGAGAGAGCTCAGGGACAGCCCACCTTAAATAGCTAAATTGTGACCTGAGGCAATGGCTCATGTGGTCACTGGTTCCCAGGAAATACTGGACAAAAACTAAACTCTGGATGGGGACATAAAGGGATTAATAGCTGGGCAATTGGAAATTGATGGTCAGCAGGGAGTGATCCCTCTGTGGGAAGAGAGTAAGACAAATAAGAAGGTAGAAGCATCCAATCATGTTGAGGGTCTGGTGCTTCGCATTAATGATCTAATACTTGACACCGGCGTTATCTGGATGGGTAGCAGGAAGTGCTGATCACTGCTATTGTCTTTAGCTGGGCACAGTCTTTTGTTTTAGGCTGGCTTAGGAGGAAGAGGAATGTGTTGCTTTCCAGGTGAAGCTAATACGCGGGGGGGGGGGGGGAGGCTGCATGTGGGGGAAACCCCATGGCTTCTGTTCAGGAACATCTGTCCTTTGTCCGAGCATGGCTTCTTCTCTGATCTTCTGCTGTCTCTGTGTGCATGGAGTTCAGGGCAGGTGGTCTGCATCCTGAGGCTTGGGTGGATGCGGAGGTGCAGGGGCAGGAAGCTCTTGCAGTCCCGGGTCCATATCTGGCTTGGCATACTTCTTAGGCACAAGGCTTCCCTTGGCCACAGTGTACAGTCCATAGTCTAGCAAAGGGTCCTCACTTAGGACCACAGCTTTGTCCATTGCCCTATCACGTACTCTTCACAGTCCAGCAAAGCAGTTATATTCAAGAGTCTTTAATAATGCCATCTGAACTGGCTGCATGACAACATATGAAGGAAATTCATATGTGTTTTAAAACAATTGACTTATTTTGGCAGTGTGGAACAGACACCGCCCTCTCATTTTTGGTCTCTAACCTGTACATTTATTCTGTGTTTGTGTTATCACTTCTTTATAGCCCAGATTAAGAACAGGATTTCAACTTAATTAAATATGTTTTCTGATTAGAAGAACTGAGATCTTGTTTGGAGAAAAGTAGCCCTATACCTTCTCTGTTGCCTGTTCTTATGCCCCTCTACAGGGGAGAGACTTTTTTTTTTAGAATCCCAGGGGCTTTATGTGTGTGTGTGGTTTGTTTTTGTTTTGCCTTGTTTTAATGATAACCCTGCAGTTTATGAGGGAAGTCAAACTAATTGTTCAGGCACAGGAGGAAGTTTATAGTGTTAAAAGTTGCATTCCAAACATTTAAATTGACATCTATAAAACGAAAATCCATTAAAATCCCTGGAAAATGTGCAGATTTTTTTTTCTTGTGATAAAGTAGACTTTAGAAAGATTGTGCAATTACAGATGGTCCAGTTGGTTATGCCAAATTTAAGCATTTAAGGAACGCACAATTACACAATACTTCTGGGCTGGATATGTGTTGTTTATCTTGTGTCTATCTTCTTTCTGAATGTTCAATGGCATGTAACCTTGTTTAATATCTTTTAAAAATAAACATTGGTGTGAGATTAACTACATCTGTCAGTTGTGCCAGCTGTTTAATTGGAACAAGCTATATGATGAATAAAATGTAGGCAATTGTAGAGGAGGAGGAGGCTTACCAACTATATAAGAAAATGTTCTATTGGTGATCAGGTGCCCAGTTGAGACTGATTTAATACAAGGATTGGATTTTTGCCCATATATACTGTTTTGAAGGCTTCCATACATTATGAGTGCTTTATGAAGTTTGATGAAGTTTTTGAAGAAGAGCCATTGAAATGAAGATGGAAATCCAGAGTCTTCGTCTATCCTCTGTTTTCTTTGTACTACCTATGTACTTGTGCATTACATGATGTAATTTTGCTATCACTGATAACATGTGGTTCCTTGTTCGTATAGTGTTATCTTGTTATATAAACGTTTTCTCTGTTGTTTATATTACTTGGGCACTCTTTGGTCTGCGTTATTTATGCAGTGCTTGCTTGTTTCATGTCTCTGTTGAGAACACCCCAAGAAGATTGCATTAGCCTTTTCTGTCACTGCATAGCAATGGCTGCTCATATTTAACTTATGTTTCACCTGTCCCCCAAGATCTTGTTCACACGCACTATTACCCAGAATAGTATCCCCCATCCAGTATGCGTGTTCCTCATTTTTGTTACCCAGATGTAGAACTCAGCACATATTCTTGTTAAATTGCATCTTGTTCACATCCGCCTACTTTTCCGGCATGCTCAGATCTCACTGAATTCTATATCTTCTGGTGTGTTTGCTGTTCCTTCCAATTTGGTGTCATCTGCAAATTTAATGACTAGCTGCTCCACATCCTCATCCAGATCATTTAGAAAAATATTGACAAGTACCAGGCCCAGAACCGACCCCTGTGGCACCCCACTGGACACCTCCCTCCATTCAGATGAAACGCCATTGACACCTATTCTCTGCGTGTAGTTCTCCAACCAGTTCCCTATCCACCTAACTGTTCTAGAGTCCAGTCCACATTCCTTTAGCCATCAGAATATCATGGGGAACCCTGTAAAAAGCTTTACTGAAATTGAGGTAAACAACATCAACAGCATTCCCTTGATCCAGTAAGCTCGTCACTTGATCAAAGAAGGAAAGGAGGTTGGTCTGGCAGGACCTGTTGGGGACAAATCCATCCTGACTTCCCCAGATCACCAAGTTGTCCTTTACATGCTCACAGATGGATCCCTTTAAAATTATACAAATTGTTCAAGGAATACCAAAAGGGTTGAAAAGACAGAGTGGTGCTGCATGTGAGGAGAGGGTTTGTTTGTCAGGAAATAGTGCAGGAGGAGGGCAACAGCCCACAGGGAAATATCTGGGTGAAGAAAAGGGAAGGAAGGACAAACAGTATTGTAGTTGGAGTCTGCTATAGACTTCCTGACGAGGATGAGGAGGTGGATGCTGCCCTCCTTGAACAGCTTGACAGGGTATCCAAACAACATGACCTGGTAGTTATGGGTGACTTCAGCTTCCCTGATGTGTGCTGTGAGACAAATGCTGCAAAGCATCCACAGTCACAAAACTTCCTGTCCTGTCTGGATGACAACTTCTTTTATCAAATGGTGGAAGAAGCTAGTGAGTGGCTCGGCCATACTCGACTTAATATTGACTAACAGGCAAGAGAACAAATTTTCGCGCTTGGTGCTCGCTTAGACTGCAGAATGAGGTGGCAGTGATCAAAGGCACCCATTTAGGCTGTGAGAGGATTACATTTTTCAAGTTCCCCTACATTAGTAGGGAAAATACTTTGGCCACCCAATGAGAAGGGAGCACTCACTGGTGAAGACCCTGATGCTTGGAAAGATTGAAGGTCAAAGAAGATGGGGACGGCAAAGGATGAGATGGTTAGACAGTGTCATAGATGCAATGAACATGAAGTTGAGCAAACTTCAGAGGACGGCAGAAGACCGGAAGGCCTGGCGTGATCTGGTCCATGGGGTCATGAAGAGTCGGACTCGACTGTGCGACTGAACAACAACAACAACAAAACTACTACATTCCAGTTATGGGAATCATCCCACGAAGTCTCTGTAATGCCTACTAAACCATATACTTCTGTCTGCATTAAAAGCTCAAACTTTGAGCATTGGTATTTTCCTATGTATCAATGTTCAAAGCTTGAGCTTCTAATGCAGACAGAAGTATATGGTTTAATAGGCATTACAGAAACTTGGTGGGATGATTCCCATAACTGGAATGTAGTAGCTTTGAGTATTGGTAGATAGACACCTGAAGCCCAATACTTTAGGCTTCCTTAGACCTGGCCCTCCCAGGAGGGCCTCTGGTATTTTCTCTCCTTCATCTAAAGCCATTTGTTGGTTGTCTCTTTCCCCTTGTGGTGTCAGTTTAAAGCCCTCTTGATGAACCTCTCCAGGTTTCTGCCAAACACTTTATTCCCTGACCTTGACAGGTGAAGTCCTTTGTTTGTCAGTAGGTTGTCATCCAGAAAACCTAGCCCATAGTCCAAGAATCCAAATCACTCCTGCTGGCACCACCAACATAGCCGGTGGTTTGCCTCCATTATCATCTGTTCCTGTCACATTCCCTTTCCAATGACAGGAAGGATCAAAGAGAACACCATCTGTGCTCCCATTCTCTTCAGCTTCCTCCCAAGATCTTCATAGTCAACCTTAATGTTTTTTATGGTGTTCACAGCCATGTTGTTGGTTTCCACATGGACCATCACAAATGGGTAATGCTCTATAGGTTTGATGAGGTTTTTTTATTAACTCTCCTAAAAAGGAGAGAATTTATTGCTTTTAATATCAGAAAGGGGGAGGGTATATAGCTGGACTAAGAAACGTTTGAGTGATGCTCTATTAGTATGTTAATCTTTTGTTAGTATTAAACAAATCTTCTTTTGGCTTCTTCTGTGAGTTGTCAATCGTCTTTCATCTTAACCTGTGAAAAACAAATATAAGTGTTAATGTATTAGTAGTGTCCCTTTGGTTTATTGTTAATAAAGTCTTTTCATGCGCTTTCCGAACCAGTCTTCAAGTTCTGGGCTGCCTTCCTTTTATGTCTCTCAGGTTATAGGATGGACCTTTCCCTGCTCCTTCATCTTCTGGAGTCTTGTCCCCCGTCTCCGAGCTGCTGTCTCCTTCACTGTCCATTTCTTCCCATCTGGCAAGTGCTGCCTCCTCTGAGCTGGCGTGTCTCTTCAAAAAGTCTTGAGCTTTGAAAATGGAGTCAATCTTCTCCCTTTTATCTTTAAATTTAAAGATAAGTCCTTCTGGAATCAACCATTGATAACTAATTTGGTGATTTTGCAAGAACAAGGTCAGCCCTTTGTAAGCCTTCCTCTTCATTCGAATTTCAAATGGAACATCCTTCAAAATTCTGATTGTCTGTTCTCCAATTTTCATAGGCGTTGATGAAGATGCTCTCAATATTTGATACCGACTTCTCTGCTTTGTAAACTTGACTACCACTTCTGCCGGCAGATTATTCATCTTTGTAAAGTTGGAATAGGCTCTGTAAACCAGATCCATTTCCTCGCTTATTTTTTCCGCTTCTCTGCCGGTGAGTGATGCCAATGCTTCCGCTACAATACTTCGGAGATCTTCTTTTTCCAGTTCTTTTATGCCTTGAAATCGGGGAGTCAAGTTTGATTTTTCCATTTGAAGCATCAATAACTTTTTATCTTGCATTTCTTGATGTTTTCCCATTTTCTCCACCTTCTTCTTGACCTTTTGAGTATCTTCTGCTGAGACCAGGCATTTTTGCGCGATTTCCTCCATTTTCTTAGCTGTATCATTCAGCTGGATCTGCTGGTTACTGAGAACACTTTCCATGCTTGTCAATGTCTGATTTATTTTTTGCATTTGCTCCAGCAGAGGGCGCAGAAGCTCGCTTTCCTGTTGAGTGACAGCCGGCTCCAAGGGGCGGGAGCCAGCACCGGAAGTTCCTCCCAGCTTCTTTACCAGCTTCTCCTGAAACTTTTTCTGCCCCGACATCTTTGTTTTATTGTTTACTTTTTAAAAGTTCGTGCCGCGCAGCTGACAAATGAGTCTGTCTGTCTTTCTTTCAACAATTCACCAAAAGGTAACACCACTCTTTTGAAATTTCACTCCCCCCCTCTTCTTTCTGTTAAATCAGTCTCTGTTTAATCGGGGGGGGGGCTCTCCCCCTCCTCTCTTGCGCTTTTTCGTTGGGGGGGAGTGCGCTTCGCTCTTTTTCCCATTCCCGATCGGCAACTCACAGTTTTGGCCAAATATCTTCCATTCAAACGCTTTTCCGCTTCATCACTCGGTGACGTCCGGCAGCTCTGCTAGTCCCCGTGCGGGGCACTGCCGCGGCAAGAGCCAGGTTTGATGAGTTTTTGTATCCTGTCTGTAATATCTTTAATTTTTGCCCCTGGCAAGCAACACTCCTCTTGGGCCAGGGGGTTGGGCCTGGACACATGACACAGCATGTTGATGTACCCTGAAACTTAGACAACTAGCCAAATAGCTACCTGAGCCAAAAGGGGAAATAGACACAACAATGTGCAATTTTCATAACTACTTATGGGTTCCCCAGGCCCAATCCCCAGACTAAGAGCCCCAGGGCAAGAGCCCTTTGGCTCGCACATCTGGCACAGAGTATCCTTACAAATTCAAGGTTCATCCAGCAAAGGGCAGGGCCAGCACTCAGCCCCAGGCAAAACAGACCTTCCACAATCAACAGCAATCACCTTCTGCAATCACCTTTTGCAATTAATAAAACAGGCTCTACTCTCCAGCAGGATATACACACCCACACACCCTCAGACACTATAGTCCCAAGCTTCTGGTTTATGGTGACATGCTGGTGGATGCATCTCCCAGACCTCCCGGGGATGTGATCTGTGCACCAGCGGATAGGAGGGGGTGCGACGGGTCGCCACCCCCCCGGAGCCTTGGCAAAAGGCTCCTAGCCATGGGGCTTTTGAGGGGTGACCTCTTCACCAGCATGATGCTGGGGAATTGAGGAGCTCCTCCGCCCTAATGGTCCTGCTGCTGAATGTCCGTATGGATCTAGAGCCGCTGACTGGGACAAGCGTCGGAGATTGAGCATTTTAAACATGTTCTGAGCGAGGTCGTATGACCAACAATGAACAGTGAGTCGGGTTAAAGCGAAGACAGGAATATAAAAATAAAGCTGGTCTCACACACACACACACACACACAGAGAGAGAGAGAGAGAGAGAGAGAGAGAGAGAGAGAGAGAGAGAGAGAGAGAGAGAGAATATATTTGAACAGGAACATGGTTTCTGAAGAAGGGTGCATGCACATGAAAGCTTATACCCAGAATTAAACTTTGGATGCAATCATACGCACAATTAGAGCCGACATAGACGCGAATACTGGGCAGATTTAAAGGGTGCGATCAGACAACAACATCTGGGGAGTGCCCCACAGCCATCGGCAACCCATTCTGCTCCGCCACAGAAATGGAGTTAAAAGACACCGGGGAAAATGCAGTAGTAAACGGGTTGCAACAGGCCACGGATGGCGCTCTCATGCCATCGGGATGGTCTGATCAGGCCACCCCAACGCCGTGCCATTGTTCCCCCCCCCTCACAGTATGTGCATCACTGCAAACACCACAGGGAACCCTCAGTGTGGAGGTGCGGGTCATTGATTCCTCATTTAAGTGCATAGGAAACAAACAGCACAAAGAAAAAAAGACTCACCCGCAGTTGCGTCTGATCACACACTGACGGGCTGCGCCCGCACCTTCAAAGGGGAGGTGTGATCATGCAACTGTGGGTCAAATTCCCCCAAAGAAAATAGCCTTGTTCCCCCTCCCATTTTATCTGGCGTGTGTGACCTCATCCTTTGTTGGTATTAAAGGTGCCACTGGACTAAAACTTTATTTCTCCTCAATGACAGCTTTCAGCTCCTCTGATAGCATTTCTGGCCTGTGTTTTTCGTGTGTGTTTGAAATGTGTAGTGTCTGACTGAAGCTGACCTTTGCTCACTTGCATCATTCCCAATTTCTCAGGGAAACCATCTGGACACACCGACTCCTGTTTCTGGAAGAGAGAGTCCTCAGAAACTGGACATCTTTCACCATTTGGAATGCTGGTAAACAGGGCAGAAAGCTCTTTAGAAGTTTATCTCCCACAAACCAGAAAAAAGTAAGTAGGCAAGAAAAAATGCAAAGGTGGATGCCACCTTAACGAGTGCTTAATCTTCCTTCAGTATGTTTTAATATGTACTTGCTAATGTTTTAAAGAGAACTTCCCACATATTATCTGTGGTTTAGAGAAAGCATAAGCACACTTTAAACTCCTGGACATTCAGGTACTTTTAACCAACGTATATGGAACTGGCTTCTTGTGTTTATATGTATGTCTTGCTTCTCCCACCTCCACCTCCATCTCCGTAATTTCTTATGTGAAGCTCCATGCAGGAACCCCCAGTTAGGGTTAGGGTTAACCAAACTTGCAAATACAGACATGTAGGTTAGCCATAGTTCATTTTCCCATCCCCTCAAATATACCAGGATTCTAAACTAGAATTTAATCTAGGCTCAGAGTGCCAGTTTATAGTGATGAAAAGTAACTTTGGTTAACCTGTACATCTGCATTCATATGTAATAGGTAAACTGAGTTAGCTTCTGACTGGAATTATCTGCACAAGAAGGAACAGGGGAAAGGGAGAAGCACAAGTATGAGTCCCATGTTCTATCTAGTTCATGGAAGTTCCCACCAAGTGGCTATGCAGTGATGTGTTGACTTGTTTTATGTAAGGTTTGCTAGTATGCTGCCCTTCCAAGCATCCAAAATAATTGCAACAGAGTTTCGTGGTGGATAACAGTGAGTTTGTAACACGAAGCACACACTGATTTTGGCTGTCCAAAATGATGCTAGTGAGCACAGTAATGGTAAGATAGGGTCATCTGAGCAAACTAACCCAAGGAAACATAGATTGGGCTAAGGTACACTATAAGTTACTGCAAGACAGATTTGAAAATAGAAAATTATAAAAATATATTCCATATGATCCAGAAAATCTTTCTTCATTCTTTTTTGCATGTCAGGCTCCTGTTGAAAAATCTAGAACCTTGTTTTCCTTTAGCCTCCTGAGTTTTTCTTTTGTCAGGATGCCCTGAACAAAATCTGTCTTCAATTGTTCATCAACAGTTTGAATGCAGTTGGCATCTCTTGTAGAAACAATAGCTGTTAATCATGAGAAAGGGAATATGGAACACGAATGTCTCATAATCTGATTTGTAACGAATTTGCTCTCAAGTTTAACCATTAACATGCTGTTAGGATCCTGTGCAAGCAAGGACCATCTTGGGAAATATTTTCCTTTCTTTTCCTTTCCTTTCTTCTGTTAAAAAGCCACATGGGTTAAAACAGAGCAACCATCTTACCTTATCAGAATAAAATTGGGAAAAAACCTTGCCACTCAAAAAGAAACACCAGAATCAAAATCCAAAAGAAGCCAGGTAATCATAGAAGCCAGTCACACAAGTATCAGAAATAGATGAAAAAAGGGGCAAGAGGAATTTATTCCTGGCTTCTGCTCTCAGAGGGCTATAAAATACAATATCTCTCCCTTATATATAAAGGCATAGTGGGGCCCAACATTCCAAATGCACACCAACAGTGTTTGGAAGCTTGAACTGTCAGTCAGAAGACACTGGCTGGGTTGACTGGCTGCTTTGTGTAGTCCCGCCCACGTCATTGGCTCAGTCTGCTCTGGGCCTCTGACAGGTGAGGACCATCTGCAGACTGAGTGCAGGGACAGGGCTTCTACGGCTGGGCCACTTCAGTCCACTCTTTTCTGATTGGGCCAGCGTTTCAAGGTCATTTGCATTTGGAAGCTGATTGGACTTCACTCCATTCCACACCTCAAACTCCCCCCCCCCACAAGACAGTTGGAATTTTCAGTTGAATAT
>NW_015175985.1:90815-109766 GCF_001447785.1 Gekko japonicus
GGTGGGACCTCAGACAGGTAGAATTCCATAGACTCCACCCTCCAAACCAGCCATTTTGTCCTGGGTAACAATTGTTACCAATCTCCAGGTGAGGGCTAGAGATCACTCAAAATTACAACTGCTCTTCAGGTAGCAGAGATCAGTTCCTCTGGAGAAAACAGTGGACTCTGTCATTATACCCTGCTGAGGTCACCACAACAAATTGACACGTTTGCCCAAAGCCAGAGCACTCCCCCAGAGCCTCTTTCTAGATCTCGTTGTATTTATTTCCACAACGGGCCTTATTCCTAGTTGAATAATAAAATCATAGAGTTGGAAGGTACCTTCAGGGTCATCAACCCCCTGCACAATGCAGGAAATTCACAAATATCTCCCCCCACACCCCCAGTGACCCCTGTTCCATGCCCAGAAGATGACAAAAAACCTCCAGAATCCCCAGCCAAACTGGCCTGGAGAAAAATTGCTATAGTCTCAATCCTACTTGTGGAAAAGGTGTGTAAAAAAAAATATAAGTATTTTCCGGCTTCCGGTATATTGAACTGGAATAGTCAATGTTACCTTCAAGTTGACACATTCATTGATTTACTTTTCTGTTAATCTACTTGGACAAGGTCTCCTCACTTATTTTCAAGCATGCTGCTGCCAAAGTCAAATGGATAGTTGCTTCCCCTCCCCGAAGGGCCTCACGTTTGCCATGATGTGGCGGCGGCAGCAGTGGCCTGGTTTCCCCACACCTGGCCCTGGCAGGGTCTCCCCAAGGCAGTGGGCAGGAGGCGACCCCACTCAGTCCAGGGAGACAAACGCTCCAAGCGTATAGGCTGGCCCAGCCCGAGCAGGCCTTGGCGGAGTGGCAGAAGCCCGGCAGCCAGTGATGCATGCCCGGGAAGCTCTGGACGGAGAGAGAGAGGTGGCGGTGGCACTGTCAAGGATGGAGGAGCGCCGGATTACGTGCTGGGAGATGCCGATCGCCTGTTTGCCATGGCTCGCTCGGAAGAGAGAGCCCGGCTGGAGGTGGCGGTGGCAGCTCCGCAGGCCTGCTGTGGGTGGGTGGGTCCTCTGCAGCATCCCCAGGTGCCTCCCACCTCACCTGGGGGTAAGTGAGCCCAGCCCATTTCAGCACACTCTGCCGTTGTCCTCCCCATCTCCCCGCACCCCACCTTGGTCACGTGTGTCCTTACCACTCCTTCCCATTCAGTATTCCAATGCCTATCAGGACAGCAATCAAAAGAGCTGCCTGCAGATGAGGTCAAGAACTTTCCTATATACTTGGGGTTGTCCAGGTATACAGAAAAACATTCGTTTGTAAATTAAGATGATGGTGAAAACTACATCATGCAAAATGCCTGATGGTGACTGGGCATGCTCATTGCCTTCAACATGGGATGTTGAGGGCAGTTGAGCTTCAGTTAAAGAAGTTGACCCAAAAAAAGGAGAAAGAGCCCCCAACACTGAATAGTATCCCAAAGTCTATGCCACCACAAAGAGTACTTCTCTTCATACTTCAACAAAAACTCCAGGATAGTGTGTCTAATGTTTCTGTTGCTCTAAGGATCCTTCTCACACTTCCAGTGTCAGTGGCAAATGGTAAATGCAGCTTCTCAAAACTCAGACTTATAAAAACACACCTACGCTCGACAATGCTGCAAAAGAGACTACTTGGTTTGGCAACTATTTCAGTCGAACATGCTGAAGCATCAGCGCTTGACTTGAAGTAACTGGTGACAAAATTTGCTAAAGAAAAGGCACGTTTAATGAGATTCTGACGTGCCTGAAATGGAAACATTAAAGAGACTTACATTTCAACAGCACAATTAACAGGATTTTTCAAAATGCTTTGTGATTTGTGTTTTTCTGCTTGAGAGAGAAAATCAGAGATTGTATTACTTGTTCTCACAATTACAAAAAAGAAAAGAAATTAGCAATTTCAAATTTTGTGTTTTTCATTCTTCCTAAAATGCATTTATGTTTGAAAATTGGTGGGCGCACGGAAGGGGGGCACCAAAAGGTAACCTCGCCTAGTGTGCGAAAAAACCTGGCACCGGCCCTGAGAGTTGCCAAAACAATCAGCTAATTTGCTCTGTTTACCAATTAGTTGGGCGTCTGTAAAAGGACAACCTCTTTTCTTTCCCATTATCAAATTGATAGGGGAAGGACAAATTTACTAATACATGTGCATCTATCTCAATGTATCAATATAATATAATAATTTAATTTGGTTTAGTTAATTAAAATTAAAAATATCTTATGAAATTAAAATAACATTAAGGAACTGTAACAGTTCTCAGTGCACAATTCTCATGGCCCCAGACTAGAGTCCACAGCAAACTCATTATAACTTGTGTGAGGGCGTGGAAGCCGATAACCAGAAGTGCAGCTGCTGGACCTAGCCTGCCTCAGAGAACTAAACCAGTAGATTTAATGAACAAAATAATAAAATAACCTAATACAGATAAAATGAACAAAACAAAAGATAAAGTAAAATTCCTAAATGTCCAACTACCCCCCCCCCACACACACATACACATCAGGGCAAAGTGCTCAACAGAGCACAGCCAAAATGCAACCATGCACGTCTCCAGAACTGTAAAAACCATCTATATCTAAAAAGCCTAACATCTTTCACTACCACTTTCAGATTCAAGGTCATGGTATTAACCTTCAAAGCCCTATGCAGTCTGGGACCATCATATCTTCAGGACCAACTCTCCCTATATGTCCCCCAGCAAGCCTTGCGCTGTTCTGGACAGTATCTTCTGGTGGCCCCCGGCCCCAGAGACATCTGCTTAGTCTCAGCCAGGGCTTTTTTTTTTTGGCTCTGGCCCCAGCCTGGTGGAACTCTCTACCAACTGAGATCAGAGCCCTGCAGGACTTCCACAGGGCCTGCAAAACAGAGTTGTTTCGCCAGGCCTTTGGTTGAGGTGGTGGGTTTCTAGTTACATTGGCCTCTCCTGCCTCATCCCATCCCCTTCACTCCCTCTATCAATGGTGCTTTACTCCATTTTATTAATGGTGCTTTCCGCCCATCCTTAAACACTTGAGCCATGTAGGCATACATACAGTATTCCCTGGGAGCTTGTGGTTATTTTACTGGGGTTTTAAATTGGATTGCTGTTAATTGTTTTAAAATGCTTGATTTTTTTTTTGAATACTTATTGTGAACTGCCCCTCAGCCCACTTGCGGGGGAGGGCGGGATAGACGTATAATTAATTAAATAAATAAACCTACAATGCTGATGTGCTCCAAGGCAGAGCTTGGGGGGGAGCAGTAGCTGTATAACAGTATATTATTTGTTTAAAGACATTCTGAGTGTGCCTCTCCCAATGTGTTGTGAGCAGTGCCCATAATCCAGTATACGAGCTAAATTGTAAGACACTGTTTTTTCAATGTAAATATAGCAATGGAAGGGTTGCTACAAACAGGAGAAGCCAGACACATGTAAATAATTACTTCTTTTTAAAGCTGACCGATTTGTCCACTCCAAACTGTTGACTCATCATAGTCACTTGAGTAAAGTTTGCAACATTGTTTGACGTTGCTATGGAGATTTCATCATTCCCCCCCCTATTGTGTTGTAATAGGTTCTGTGAAATCCGTTGATTTCCTTTCATTTCCAAATGCCAGCTGATGATTTTGCAAAAAATGAGGAAATGGTAGAGAGAGATGATGTGGTGGGGAGAAAGCTGTCTGTTGACCTCACACAAGGAAAGGCCTATGCCATGAAACGCAACCACCAACCAGTGCAGCAGTCCTTGTTTGTTTAGCATTTCTCTTATTGGTTGAAAATGTTCCCTGGTATGTGAGCGAGATCTAGCTTTCTAAACCTGGCTTGCAATTGACACAGTCATCTCTAATAAATATTTGTATCTTCTGGAAAAACCAGTGATGTGACCCCAGAGAGAAACAATGGAGCAAGAGCAGATTAGTGCAGCTGTGTGCCTGTGGGTGTGTTACCAATGGGTGTCAGCTTTTCCTTTTATTGCAGAAAGAAGTTCTCCTCCTTGCTTGTGTGGCTCTGATTAGCTAAGATGCTGACATTCTTCCAGGCTAACCTTTGCATAACATTTGTTTTGGAAACAGTGCAGGCCAGAATATTATTTTGCTTGTATCAAGGTTGTAATTAGGTTTATTTCTTTCTGCTCTTTGGTGGTATTGAAAAACAGCTGAAAGCATTAACCTAATTCAGTACAGAATGTAGTGCTGGCAATCACTTTTTCGGCCTGTGTTCCCCTATCATGGGTTGGATTCTCAAAGGGCGGGCAGGGGAATCTTGCCTGGTTTTCCTCCTTGACCTAGTTCATCCTATGTGTCTTTTCATTTAAACAGATCCCACAATTCCCAGCATAGTGGTGTTTTTTTTTTTGGGGGGGGTGTCTCAAGCCAGCAGAAAGTCTGGTGGGATCTAGCTTCACAAGCTGAAGCTCCTTTAAAGGGAAAATGCCCTATGCCAACTATTCAAACTACTTATTTTCCTCATTGTAAGATTATTTTAAAAAACACAGAACTCTTAGACATATGTGGGGAAAGTGAGTTCTCAGAAGGATCCATCACATTTTAGAAATGTTGTTCCACCACAAGCTAGCTGGAGATCTGTCCCCAGTATGTTGGGCATTTCCTGTAGCTCTTGATCCCTTCACCCAAGCATGTATGACTGGTACTTTTGTTTCCATTCATGGCTACTTCTTGAAAAGCATGATCTGGCCACACTAACCCCCCTTCCAGATTTCTGTAGTCTAAAACATTCTGCATCAATGCTGATTCTGTGAGCTTAGGCAGATCATGAGAGGGAGGGTAGGAAGGGTTGCATCAGGTCTTGTGGTCCTTTCTTACAGCCAAACAACGGAGCACACACTTCCAAGAAATGTTTTGCTTTATTGTCAGTACTATGGTTGCAGTAACATGGTCACTGTTAGGAATGACGAGCAAGGAACAAGCATACAATGATATAGAAGATTCAAGAGGTCCCCCCCCCCACCTGTGGGCCAATCGCCCCTTTTCACGCAAAAAAGTAACCAATGACCCAACCAGTCCAAGGCTGAGAAATGAAACTAGTCTCACGGTTAATTAAAGTGGAGACACTACACAGGCATGAATACAAGGTCAGAGATAACAAAGGGAGAAGCGAGAGGGAAGGAAGGTGGCACCAACTTGTACACAGGTCAGGCAGGCAAACTCTAGGCTAATAAACAATATGGCAGCAGAGGTGACACCAGGGAAATGCTGATTGCCACTTTGGGGTAAGAAAGCAATATTTCATGAGGCTGATTTGGCCAGGTATCCTGGAGGTTTTTTGGCTTTTTGGTCATCTTCTGGGTGTGGAACAGGGGTCACTGGGGGGGGGGGAGGTATTTGTGAATTTCCTGCATTGTGCAGGAGGCTGGACTAGATGACCCTAGAGGTCCTGTTGAACTCTATGATTTTTTGATTCTGTTCTATGTGTTTGCCTTTGAAGACTGCCCAGAAGCTTGAATTAGTGTAAAATGTGATAGCAAGGTTGTTGACCAACACAAATGATCACAGAATCACAGAGTTGGAAGGGCCCATACAGGCCATCTAGTCCAACCCTCTGCTCAATGAAGGATCAGCCTAGATGATCCCTGACAAGTTTTGTCCAGCCGCTGCTTAAAGACTGCCAGTGAGCACATCAGGAGCACATCTGAAAGATCTGTATTAGCTGCTTTGTTGCTTCTAATCAAGCTTAAGTGCTTGTTGTCAGTCTTTAAGTCCTTGAACAATTTTTGGTCCAAGGACCTGCAAAGATTTCTTGCTTCCAGGTGAGCCCATCCATCAGTTATCTCAGCACTGGCCCTCCTTCACAGTCAGAGGTGTAACATAAGACCAGCTCTGCAGTCATTACAGAGAGACCTTTCTCAACTGGAGCACCTCACCTATAAAATCCACCCCACCTGCTGGCCTGGCACCTAGTCTGTAGTTTTAAGTGGCAAGTGAAAACTTTCCTGTTTATTCAGACTTGTTATCAATGCTGTTTATTTTGGTTCTATGGAAATTATTTTGTGTTGGCTGCTATATTGCATTGTTCTGTTTGTGTTTGTTTTAAAAACTGATTTTATCCCAAAAGTCTCACCTGAGTATACTCATGCAAGAGAATGGAGGAGCAGAGTCTTGAAGTGGTAGATCATACTGTATTAATTCAGATGACATGTGGAGGATCATGGAGGATTACATTTTGCAATGCTTCCTTCTGTTAAAAATAAGTTCTCTGAAAACAGAAAAACAGCACAGCAAACAGAGAGGGAGTAGAATTTTTTCCCCTTGTTTTGCTAGCTTTTCTGTTATGTTTTGTAAGTCTCTGTGTGTTTTGTTTTGTTTTCATGTGAAGGAACATTCAAAGCTGGAAGGCACTTTCTGCAGTTTGAAGCGGTGCCTTTCATTCTTCCGCCTCATTACTGCTTTGTTCATGTGCAGATGATTCTCTGTCCTCTTCACCACATAATCAACCTGTTCCTTTCCTCTGACTCCTTTCTTACTTGAGTCAAACACACCACTGGTTCCCCCATTCTCAGAAGCCATCCCTTGACCCACCCTCCCTCCCTCTCCAGCCACTGTCCAGCTTCCCTTCTATCCTTTGCCTCCAAACTCCTTGAGCATTCTGATTTCCCCTGCTTGCATCCCAAATGAACCTTTGGCCCACTACAACCTGGCTTCTGTTTGTCCTCCTTTGAGACGCCACTTGCCTGCCTGGTGTTTTTACTTGGTTGTCTTGCAGCCTCAGAATCCATACGCCAGTATTTGCAAGCGCAAGATCCTTCCTCCTTTAGACACCTCCAAGATTGTCCACCGCACTTCTCGCTTTCTCTGAACCTCCACAAGAGTCCAGCTGGCATCAGAGGAGAAAAGAATGACAGTTGGGAGATACCTCCACAGAAGGGGATTCAAACATGCTTCTTGCCACTGCTAGACAAACTGCTCTCTTCATCTTGATTTCCTGTGATACACCAGAGTTACAATCATTTATCACCAGGCTGTTTGGACCAATTTTAAAAGTTTATTTACTACAGAAGAGATTTGAGAGGAAAAGAGGGAAGAGAATAGAGAATACAGTTTCAAAATGTCATGTACCGCCTGTACCCCCTGCACCTGCCTGCCCTCTGCTGCCTTGTTGGGCGCCTTGGTGGAAGTCTCCTTGGGCCTCAGGAGGGGAGGGGAGGGGAGGGGGTTTGATTCACTCTGGTCCTCCTCCTCTTGACTGGTCAACACCCAATGTGCACTCTCAAACCACCAGTGTGCCTTCCTCCATGGCCCAATGTCTGGAGCCTACTTTTATCCCTCCCCCCCGGTGACCTCCCCCCTGCTCCCTCCACTGGCCCTGGCACCTGCCTGTGTGGCAGGGACTCATCCCATTGGGTGGGCACCTCCTGGAGCCAGGCTGGTGTTCCTCCCTTCCCCAACTACTTTCCCTCAGTGTCCTCCAGGCCTGCCTAGAGCTTGGGGGTGCTAAGAGGGAGGCTGGGAGGAATGAGCTCTCTTCCACTCCAGTCATGGCAGGCCTGGGAGTGCCAGGAGGTCCAAGGCCACCAGGGGCCCTGACACTGGACTGATTGCTGATTGCCCCCTCCCTTACCACTTTCAAGGCTGCCTAAGATGACAGCTCTGCCATTGCCGCCAGTGCTTTCCCAGACAAGTCCAGGTGATGGGGCCCAGCAGGAGCAGGCTGTGGCTCTTATCTCTGCCCCTAGGGGACATGCACTGGGAGGGTGAGTGCACCTGACTTCGGACACAACACATCTTTGGTAGGTTGCCCAGGGTTGTCTCCTCAAAGATCTGGGACATGTAGTCAGCATTGAGATGTCTCATGCCAGGGCAGTGTTGCACTGTGAAGTTGAAAGGAAGGAGAGACAGGAAAATGTAAAAAGATTGTTTTACACTAAAACACCCAAATGGGTTTCACCACTTGAAGCTTTTACAAACCCCAGTTTATTTCAAAAAATATGCTGTTGAGATATGAAGATCTACTGGACAATGAAAATGAACTAATATCAATAGAAAAACTTAACAAGAAGTCAATCTAAGTTGGTGGGAAAGAGTACAAATAGAGTCTTGACTTGCTAAAGATAAACCAGGGGGCTTTTATACAAATATAACAGAAATTGACAAGGTATTATTGCATGCTGATGATAAATTGATTAAGAAATTGTATATAATAATGTTAGAAGATAAAACACAGGATCAAATAGTTAAAAATTGTATGATCAAGTGGGCACAAAATCTGGGTCATAATATTGATATAGATCAGTGGTTATGTGTATGGAAAACAACTGTAAAGATTACAAAAGCGACTGCATATAAAGAAAATATTTATAAAATGTTTTATAGGTGGTATATTACTCCAGATAAGTTAGCTAAATTTTATCCTGACCTATCTAATGGATGTTGGAAATGTCAAAAAATGTTGGTTCCTTTTACCATATGTGGTGGACTTGTGATAAAGTTAAAAAGTCTTGGTCTTGGATTTATGAATGGTTACTAAAAGTGTTAAAAAATACGATACCATATACACCAGAACTGTTTTATTGAATATAGTACCAGAAAATTGTAAACAAAACATCTTTTATGTTATTATACATGTAGTAAGAGTAGCAAGAATAGTATATGCCAAGTATTGAGGGGGGAAACACAAAATTCCCTCAAAGGAAGAGACTATAACTAAAATATTGGAAACAGCAGAGATGGACAAATTAACCTCAATTCTGAAAGGACACAACAAAGAAAAATTTGAAGATACATGGTCAAGATTTTATAATTGGAAAGAAGAGTATAAGATACAAAATTCTCAGACATCTAACTGAAATGAAAGGAAATAATAGCTATATTTTGAACAATATGCAAAAGGTATATGAGTAATTAATAAGGTGAAAATAATGACTACTATTTAGATAATGTATGAGGATATTCACTAGATCAAAATGATGTAAAGAAAATTCCACACATGTGTATTTATGTATGTCTTTGTATGTCTGATATATAAAATAGAAGTGTGTGTGTATATATATCTATATCTATATATCTATATATCTATATCTATCTATCTATCTATCTATCTATCTATCTATCTATCTATCTATCTATCTATCTATCTATCTATCTATCTATCTATCTATCTATCTATCTATAAAGATCATCACCAGATTTTTGAGATTCATAGTCCCTGTTATGAAATCACTTGGTTTGTGCTACTTTTAGAACAGCTAGTACATGTTCACATACACAAAGAGAGAGAGATTCCATCCAATGAAGGATGTTGATAAAGTCAGAGTAATAGATTCAATGAAGTCAACAAGCAGCATTTATTCAGTCACTTCACTAATACTTTTCTTTCTGCCTCCCTTAGGTGATTGCATTTTGTGATGTAGATAAAAATAAGATCACGAAAGGATTTTATACATATGAAGAATCTAAGGTGAGCAATAACATGTGTGAAACAGAACTATCTGAAATGCTGTGTCTGAAGCATGATACTACGTTCGTTGTGGAAAGTGTATGATGCTAGTTGACCAGCTGAACATAGTGAGGTTGACTTTTTGAGGGGAGTGGCAAATTTGGGTTGAAGAATGCTAAATTTTGTAACCAGAAAACACGTTAGAATAAAACATATGCCAACTATAGATGCTCCATTTGGGTTGAAAAATTTGAAATTACTGTATTTGTTATTGTCTTAATTCCTGGAGGAAGAGAAACTGGGACGTGTAGGGTAGTTTACAATCACTATGGAGTGCAGAAATCCCATCTCTTGACTGCGTGTATGCTGTCAAATAACTAAGTTATGGTGACTCTATCAGCTAATGACCTCCAAAATGTCCTATTGTTAACAGCCTTGCTCAGCTCTCGCAAGCTGAAGGCCCTTGTGGCTTCCTTGTTTGAGTCAATCCATCTCATGTTGGATGTTCCTCTTTTTCTGCTGCCTTCAACGTTTCCTAGCATTATCATTTTTTCCAGTGAGTCTTGACTTCTCATAACGCGACCAAAGTACAATAGCCTCAGTCTGGTCATTTTAGTTTCTAGATCTTTTAAAAGAAGTTCTAAAAGACCTAAAAGAAACCCATCCCTTCACTTACTGAACATTTTCCAGGAACTATGTCCCCCCCCCCCCAGTGTTTGTCCTCTGAACTGCAAGGGCTAGAAAACTGTTGGATTTTTGTTCGCTCATTAAAAAGGCACTAGGGCTGCAGTCACACACACTAAGTAATCCACTTTCAGTGCACTTTCCAACTGGATTTTACTGTGTGAACTGACAAAATCCATTTGGAAAGTGGATTGAAAGTGGATTATTTAGTGTGTGTGACCGCAGCCTAGGATTCCGACAGTTATAAAGCAAGGACATAACATGTGATATTGAGAATGTGAACACCAATGGAATAGATTTCACACAGATAAACCAAATGTTCTCCCTGTAAAGATTGCCACTGATGTTTTGTCTTTGTAGTAAGGAAAATGGTTTGATGTGCAATAAAGAGCCCCACAATGACACTAAGGTTTTGGTTTGTTACCAAATCAGTAGTCCCAAGTAGGATAGCAAACTGTGTCCCATTCCTGTGCACTAGTTGGCACTCTTCCATGTCCTTATTAATGGCTATTTGGGGTGGGAGTATACAGGCAGATGAGAATAAATTGTTCAGAATGGCAAATTCTCTTTTCATAAAGATTGCTTAGAAATATGAAACCGAGTGAATGAAACTACATTTCCAAACAGAACATTTCCCACCAGAAAATTTAACTCTCCTGCTCCCGCAGAACAAAGATCTCAAATGAAAGCTTGTAAAATTAATACAGTAGAAGAGGGAAAACAGAATGGTGTGGGGGTTTGTGAATTAGCTTCTCCTTTGTTCATAAATTATGGCAGTAGGGGGAAAAAAGGATGATGCCTCTGGGGCTGGATCCTACCCATGCTGACGTCAGTGGGAATTTTGCTACAAACTTAAGAGGGACCATTCCCCCCCCCCATTGTATGCAGAGGTCAAAACAACATTTAACTTAAGACCTCTTGTCAATGAAGTTAATAAATGAAAGGAAAGGAAACAACATTTAAGGGAAGTGGGAAATCTACAGGGGTATAATTTATATCTCCTTGTCTGTGTGGGAGTCTAGCAGCATTCTGTGGCCCTTGCTCTCAAAGTGGCATTTCTGGAAGCAGTAGCATTTCCATTCAGTTTCAGCAAAGATTGGACTAAGGGGAGCAAAATTAAATTGTTGCATGTATGTTGCATGAGCCATGAACATACATCAGCACTCACCACATTGAAGCACACAGCTGAATTTACAGCCACAGAAGCCAAAATTGCTAAGAAACCTTACAGGGGGCGGCGGGGGGGAAAGATGTGCTGTAAATAGTTTAATGTATTATACAGTTTTGTTTATTGGACTCCAAACTACAGCCTTAGAGTACAAGCTAACAAAGAAATTTGCTGGTCTTCTTATAGGAAAACCCCAAACCCAGAATACCCATCATACATTTCAGAGATGCTTCACGACCTTTCATTATTTGCGTGAAACTGGTGAGTATAATTTGATATTTAAGCTATCTGTACAGAATCTACAGCAAGATAAAGTAGTGTGTTTCATTTACAAAAAAGCATGTTTTAAGATAATTTTTAGGGAGTATCTTAGCTAGTTACAACTCAAGTCATTTTTTGTTCGTATTTTGGAAGATAAAGTGTTAAAATTGAAGACCAAGGTGGTAGTTGAAATACTACTTGCTGCAGGGCCAGCTCAAGCCATTTGGCTGACCCCTATCCTGTCATGGCAGGGTGCAAAACAGTGCCTCCCCAAACAGCCATGCCTCCCCCCCCCCCCCCCCGTGTTTCCCGGCAAGTATGAATGGCACCCCATAGTGGCAAAGGGAGATGGAGGCTCCTCCCATTTATGTTGCTACCACTACAGTCCAGGGCAGATGTTTTTGGAGCCTGTGCTGGACCCAGACTGTGGTAATGTCAAATCATGCTTCACTTTGCTTCTCATAGTTTGTCATAGATGGTGGGGGGAGGGGAATTCCTTTGGTGGGGGGAGTGTGTGCGGTGTGTGAGTGCTCTATCTTAGACAGCAGAATGTTTCCCTCAAGATGCATCTCTCCTCTGTTCACAGAGAGATGTCCTTGAAGCTTCCAGTGCCAGTTGTAGTAGATAGTGGGATCATATATTCCCGTGAGAAGAGGTGTAGAGAAGGGGTGTAGAGATGTGGGAGCCTGGCTGAGTGCTAAGTGACGTATGTGTGGGTCTTGGGAGGGGTCACAGTTTGAACTGTCTATGCATGTACCTACCAAAAATGCTTTAGAACTGGCACAGTATTTTTTAAAGAATATATTTATTGGTTTTTAGACACAAAGACACACACACACACACAAAGACATTACAACATTTCCTCCTCGAACAGCTCTAACACAACATAACTAATTCCGTGTATGTTTTTCCCAACTCTAATAACTATACAACATCCCGTACTTACAACAAAAATGAAAGAAAAACCCAGAACAAAACAAAAAAAGTTTAATTAAACTAATTTCTAACTAATTAATTTTCCAGATATATTTTACAGTATTATTTTTGGAATTACATTCTGGCGTTCCCATTCCCAAAAGCTACTAATTAATAACAACAAAACAAATTTAACAAGCACTTTTAACGTGATTCAAATCCCTAGTATAAATGTTATCTTTATTTTGCCCAGAACAGTACCTGTTTTCTTTAGGCAATCTCGTAGAATCTCCATAACCTCACACAAGTTCTGTTTTCTATTCCCTTGACCAAATCACCTATTTAACCTTAATTCCTTGAATAATTATCTCTGCTATGGCCATATTAATTTAACTTTCCAGCATAGTAATAATTATTTTAACATACATCTTTTAGTCACAAATCAGACTACTACTAATTCCTTTCATTTTAAATCATTCTTTTCTTCTCTGTTTCCATAAACCATTACTTCCATTATTTAGCATCATATGCAACAAAACTCAGAGTCTTCAGACAAACAAAATTATTACAATACATTTTGCAAAAAGCTTAAAGGGGAAACTTTCTATGTAAATAATAATATTCACCTTTACTTCCTCCTCTCCACAAATTTTCTATTTTTAGCTTTATATATTTGAATATCCATTTAAAACGCTAGTCCTTCCATTTAAATCTTCACCATCCCATGAACAGTACAAAATTAATCAGAAACATATCCAAGCAACTTTCTTGTACCTTTAAGACACTATTCCTGTCATATTATTCTTTTCTTAATTTTCTATAAATTTCTGCAAGAGCTTTTCGCCTACCAATCTCTTCCTTTACTCATAATCAATATTATGTAAGAGATAAGAGAAACAATCTAAAACATAAATCCACTTACATCAGCCTTTTCTTGCTTACTTTCATAATAGCTCAATAAGTATTTTCATTATTTAAGCTCATATATAACACTGGTAGAAACAAACAAACAAACAAAAATATTTAAAGTAAACTTTAGAAACAATTATGGATAATAGACTTTCCATATTAATAGCAATTATCTCTTTTCCTTCCTCCCCGTCCTATACTTCTATCTTTAGAGCTATGCACTTGTATATACATTTGAAACACCAGCCATACCATTTAATCTTCATAGACAATAGAAAATTAACTAAAAACATAACTCATATTTCATCAATCTTTTCTTGATTTCCTGTAACTTCCTTTTCCCCAAGATTCTATCTAGATGCCTTATTTCTTTGTAGGTATGAGGTTTCTTTTCCATATCTTTCTTTCTCAATTTCCCAACATGTAAAAAATGTCTCTTTCCAGTACTTTCCTGGCTTTTAAGATACTTCCCATGTTTCCTCGTATGCCTCCTTTTTCTACCTTTTGCTGGTTCAATCTGTTCATTGGAAAGTTTATCATAATGATCTTCTTTTTGGCTTTTTGAGTCTATAGTATTCCTTGTTGTTTCATTTAAACAAATCACTTGATCATTTTTACTTTCATGTTCTGTCGTAGGAACAGTAGAAATGTCATACAGCTTATTTCCTTGAGAGTAATCAAAGTCTATTTCTTCATCCTCTCCCTGTTCAGCTTGCTTAGGCTCCTGCTCTCTTTCCACTCCAATAGGCAAGTTCTGTGGTTTCTCCAATAATCCTTCGAAAGCCGCTCTGACCGCAAGTTGTATCTCTTCCACTAACATTTTTTTAAATTGCTCACAAGTAAGGTGGATGATTTCTTCACAACAGTTCCTCTATGTCCTCTACATTCCTTTCTGAAGCCATTTTTCTTCTCCCCCCAATCAAAGTACAAAATAGCTTTGTCCCATTCCTTTTTCTAGCTGCTCATCCAATATTTTGGGGCAATTCAAAAGGGTTTTTTAACAACATAAAACCATCAAATCAAGCGTTGTAAGTATCATTACTCACTTTCTTCTCTGCTTCCCTTTTATCTTCCTTGTGTTATAATAAGTTGGTCTTTAAAACAGCTGGTCGCAGCTAGAAAAAACATGGCAGCCATGTTTTTCTCCATCAATCGTTATTGCTTCAGGGCAAAAACAGCAACACCCCCGCATTTGCCGGTGCGGTAGTGGCCGGAAAAAGCCACCTGCCACCTGACCTCCCTCCAGGAAGTCTGGCGGACCCCACCCAAATGTCCGGGGGACCCCCAAAAAGCGAAAAAGGACCAGACGCCTCAGGAGCATCCCGAGAAGCATCCGCTCACCACGCCACACCGGAACCAGATCAGAACTGACACAGTATTGATCACACCTGGAACCCGTTCTACTCAATAAAGCTTCTACTGCCAAAGATAGTGTGCTTGAGAGTTACTTGACCAAGGAGTCTGACAAAATGTCAGTTCTCCCCATTCTTCAACCGCTTCCCCACATTTGTGATGGTCAGCAAGCCTGAAGAAACTGGCACAGGTACTGTTTCCAAGCCCGAGAACCCAATCCTTTTGCCTGACAAGAAACCCAAGAAATACACAGTATGCTGGAAAGGAGGAGCCTGGTGTAAGAAGATGGAGAAGAACCAGTGGGATGATCCAGCCTGGCTCCTGAGCACCCCCAGATTCTGGGGCCCAAAATCCCGATCTGAGAGGGAGCTCACTGGAAACTCCACTCATTTGTGGTGAACCCTGCCGTAGAGTTCCCCATGGTGCTGGGAAGCTCACGGTTACAGACACATGACCCGTATGTCCAGTGGATTGTCGGCACCTTAACGTTCTTAGATCCCGGATGCAAAGATCACCAGTGGGATCTGCAGTGGGGGAAGGAGCACCATCTTGTAGCCAAGCAGGTTTGCCTGGCCAGGGAGGAAATGAACCTCGTCCCCAAGGAATATTGGGACCTAGCCAGGGTCTTCAAGGAGGGAGAAGTGAATAAATTACCTCCCCACAGCAAAACTGACTGTTCAATTGAGATCTTGTCCGGGCACAAAGTGCCCAAGGGGAAACTATACTCATTGAGCCCCGCCAAGAAAGAGGGACTGCGGAGATTTATAGACATAAACTTGGCACAGGGGTTTATTAGACCAGGTACCTCCCCCTTTGCAGCCCCAGTGTTGTTCCGGAAGAAAAAGGATGGGTTTTTTTAAGACTGTGCACTGATTACAGGGGGTTGAATGCAGTATCTATGACAAATGCTTACCCCCTCCTGCTGATTAAAGACTTGTTGGGGGAGACCTCCCAGGACCAGATCTTTACAAAATTGGACCTTGGAGACTCGTACTTCCATGTGCACATCAGAGAGGGGGATGAGCACGAAACAGGTTTTAACACCCTGTTGGGACAGTTTGAATACCTGGTGATGCCATTCGGGTTTGCTGGCGCACCTGGGGTGTTTATGAACTTGATCAATGAAGTGTTGCACAAGCACCTGTACAAGGGGGTCCTTGTTTATCTGGATGATATCTTGATTTATTTGAAAGATAAGGAGTCACATGTTCAGCTAGTATGAGATGTTCTCAAAGCCCTACATGATAATCGCCTGACCCATCTAACATGGTTGGAAAAAATCTGTGAGACCATTCAAAACACTATAGAAATATGATAAGTCGTGGTATTTGTTACGTTGTTATTGTTCAGTCGCACAGTCGAGTCCGACTCTTCGTGACCCCATGGACCACATCACGCGAGGCCCTCCTGTCTTCTGTCATCCTCCAGAGTATGCTTAATTTCATGTTCATTGCATCAATAACACTGTCTAACCATCTCATCCTTTGCCGTTCCCTTCTTCTTTTTCCTTCAGTCTTTCCCAGCATCAGGGTCTTCTCCAGTGAGTGTTCCCTTCACATTTGGTGGCCAAAGTATTTGAGCTTCAGTTTCATTATCTGGCCTTCCAGGGAACAGTCAGGGTTGATTCCTTTTAGGATTGACTGATTTGATCTCCTTGTAATCCAAGGGACTCTCAAGAGTCTTCTCCAATACCATAATTCAAAAGCATCTATTCTTTGGTGCTCGGCCTTCTTTATGGTCCAACTTTTGCAGCCATACATTACTTCTGGGAATACCATTGCTTTGACCATATGGACTTTTGTTGGCAGGGTGATGTCTCTACTTTTTATTATGCTGTCTAGGTTTGCCATAGCTTTCCTCCCTATGAGCAGACATCTTTTAATTTCATGGCTGCAGTCACTATCTGCAGTGATCTTGGATCCCCTTCTATTTGCCAAGGAGAGATGGGGTTGGATGCCATGATCCTTGTTTTTTTGATGTTGCGTTTCAAGCCAAATTTTGTGCTCTCCTCTTTCACCCTCAGTAAGAGGCTATTTAGGTCCTCTTCACCTTCTGCCATTAGAGTGGTATTGTCTGCATAGCTGAGGTTGTTGATGTTTTCCCCGGCAATCTTAATTCTGGCTTGGCATTTAATTCTGGCCGGCATTTCGCATGATGTACTCTGCATATAAATTAAATAAGCAAGGTGACAATATACATCCTTGTTGTACTCCTTTTCCTATGCTGAACCAATCAGTTGTTCCTTAGCCAGTTCTAACAGTAGCTTCTTGGCCCTTATACAGGTTTCTCAAGAGACATATGAGGTGGTCTGGTACTCCCATCTCTTTAAGGACTTGCCATAGTTTGTTGTGATCCACACAATCAAAGGCTTTAGCGTAGTCAATGAAGCAGAAGTAGATGTTTTTCTGGTACTCTCTTGCTTTCTCCATAATCCAGCGAATGTTGGCAATTTGATCTCTTGTTCCTCTACCTCCTTGAAACCCAGTTTGTACTTCTGGCAGTTCTCTATCCACGTACTGCTGAAGCCTAGCTTGTAGGATCTTGAGCATGACCTTGCTAGCGTGTGAAATGAGTGCAATTGTGTGATAGTTTGAATATTGTTTGGCATTGTCCTTCTTTGGGATTGGAATGTAAACTGACCTTTTCCAATCCTGTGGCCACTGTTGTGTTTTCCAAATTTGCTGGCATATTGAGTGCAGCACTTTAACAGCATCATCTTTTAAGACTTTGAATAGCTCAGATCGAAGAAAAATGTGAGGACTTGCTAGCTCTTTATACATCCACAAAACTCCATGGCTTCTCTATGAAATCTCTCCTTAAATTTCCCTTGTGCTTCTATTAGCAGTTTGATCGTATTTTTCCCCAGCCATTCCGTTTCCCCTCTACTTTGCCAAAACACAGCTCAAGTTGGAAATTTCTCCCTTTCTATTCTGGCCAGTTAAGTAGAATTATGGAGATTTTCCAAGTCTATTGGGGATTTCAAATACAACAGTCTTTACTTTGAGAGCAGTTTCTTTCACTCACGTTTCTGTGCTCAATTTAAAATTCACCTGTCAGCCTCTTGATTCACGACAGCACAGCTCTGCCCACCTCCGTGAGCTTCTTCCTCCGGCTTGCTTTAGAGCAAGCTAATTAGGTCTCCCAGTGAGTTGCCTTCTCTCTGGGATCTCAGCTCAAGCCCCCTGCCCCCCACTACTCCTTCCCTGGAGTGTGGGGTGGTCTCTGATTGTTCAGAGACCCTTTAAGTCCAAAGAAATGATCAATCGCCCGGAGCTCAGCTCTCAAGCGACTGCAGGCGCTGTGCCCTCTTATGCTTCCAGGGACATGCTTCCAAGGACATGCTTTCTCACAAGTTTGTAGCCTTAGCAGCAAGAAAACATATTGCATCTCTGCTCTGAAGGTGGTAATCAGCATGGTTAATCAGCAAACTCAGTATGTGTCTGATGCAAGAAACAGCACCAATTTAATCAAGTATCTGGTTTGGAGAGGCTGCCTTTTTGGCATACCCTCTGGGAGCCACTATCTCTGTGTTGGAGTCTTCAGGGGTGGGAAATGGTCAGTAAAATCAGTAAAAGTTTTTTCACCTTGGTCAGTAATTTGTCAGTTTTTTTTAAAAAAAATGTCAGTAAAGTCAGTATTTCTTTGATTTTTGTGAATGCAGTTTGTTTGTTTTTTCCTTTTCATTACTGCATTTTGGGGAAAACATGATGACTTCCCAGTGAAAAGACAGATTGTTTTTAGTTCAGTTATGAAGTACTTTAAGGACTTTGTTCCTAAGAGTAAAAGTGATTTGTTGAAATCTTCCACAGTGTATAGAAACATAATTAACCTCTTAAAACATGAGACAATGAAAGCAGAGGTGATTTTTTTTTTGCATGGGTGCCCACTCATTTACAAAGTTCACTGGAGTGTTCTAGAAAGAAGAGCCTTTGGTGCATGTGATGCACAGAGAAGTAAAAACACTCACAAGAACCATAATGAATTGTGTTTGTAAGAGTTCAGCACCATCGTCTCCTGAAGCCTTCAGTGATGAGCACTACATACCTGTGAGAGAAGTAATCAGTGAAAGTAGAATCTGTGATGAACTGAAAAAAAAACTTTCTGAAAAGGAACAGCTACTCTTTTTAACGGGAGCATAAAAAATTTCATAGCAGCCTGCAAACACCTTTTACTCCAGTCATCTTTGGACAAGCCCATCTTCAGATATCTTCAATGTTTAGCTCCAGCACAGAGGGTCAAGGAAGGAACCCACAAGGATATAATGGA
>NW_015175985.1:110438-117526 GCF_001447785.1 Gekko japonicus
TTTTGCTGTTTTATTATCTACAGTATGTGATTATCTTTAAAAGGGAATCTTTCCCCCCCTTAAATTTTGTACAATAATGAAAACATTGCCCTATCTTCGTTTTAAAACATTCAATAAAAAGGTGTGTAATCCTTTTATCTGGATCACATCTGACTGTGGCGCTGGCTATGGGGATGGTGGAGGCCAGATAATAATCATTTGTAATGAAGTCCTAGTTTTACTTTTAAAACACTAGCTTATCAATAGGCTGACATCAAATTATTCAGTAATTTGTCAGTTTTTTTGTCTGTATTTGGTCAGTTCTTTAAAAAATCTTGGTCAGTAAAATCAGTATTTTTGACCCTCTGACTAGTTTCCACCCCTGAGTCTTGCACTGAAAGAGTTTCCCCCATCCCTTCCAGAATGGCTGGTTCATCATAGGAGGTGTGAGGAAGAAAAAATACACACTCGTTAACCTTGCATGGCTGGAAGAGCTTGGCTATTTTCTTTGGAAACAGTTGAAACCTATGGGTGGAATTTCTGTACTAGCCAACTCTGCAGTGCACCTTCCATCCTGCAAGCAGCTCCTGGCTAGCTTGTTTTGGCATCCACCTTAAAGTTATACTTGGTAGGAATAATTAATTACCTGCTGTGCTCCCTACTGCATACTTCTAAGTTTCCAGCACATGGCAGCAAAAGTCATAAATGGGATCAAGCAAAGAATGTTACTCTCTGCGTCTGTGAAGCCTTTTGACACTTGCTGTAGATGGCCCTTAATCAAGGCTGAGTTTGTACTGCTACAGAGCTTTTCTGTGTGACATAAATCATTCTCCTTCAATGGGGGCAAGTCATCCAGGACTGGTTAGGTCAGGTCGCTGCTCGTTCAGATAGGACTATGCAAATTTTTGTGTGGCTCCTATTGGAAAGATCTCAGGCTGACCCTCCAGTTCCATATAGCCCTACCACTTAGTAGGACACTTAAGTGTCGTCTAAGCTTAAATATTTTTTTAAAGGGAGAAGAAAGTTATCAACTTGAAAAGTAGAGCAGTGCTTTTGGTGGCAGGTCAAAGAAAAGGGGACCAGGAAGCTGCAGCGATGGAAGGTGAGTTGATCAGCATCACTGGGAATGCTGCCACAGTGGCAGAAACAAAGAAATCCACCATGAGGAAGGGGAAAAGCTGCGGGGAAAACAGCTCCCCCACCTGAGGCTTTGGGCAATGGGACCGCAGTGACCCCCCCCCCAGGATGCAGCTTCCAGAGACTAGAGGGGGAGAACTGCCAGAGTCTGAACTCCTGGAGACTTCCAAGGTGGGTGCGAGGGTTGAGTGGCCTGAGGAACCGGGCCTATGATCCCCCACCCAGTGCAACAAGGGGAAGGCAGCCAAGAAGACCGGAGCAGGCCGATGGAAGTCAGTGGGAGGCCGATGGAAGTCAGGGACCTCGTAGAACCAGAGCTATGGACATGTGGGAAAATAGGAAAGGGAGGGATCTCCCACTCATTCCTGGGACTCATCGGGCTTGGTCTCCCCTCCCCCCCAGCAATCACATGAAACCAACAAGGATGCACAGCCAGTCTGAGCCCCACTCCTCAAAGGCTTTGGGGGAGAAAGAGGCTCATGCTGTCAGTGGCATGGAGCATGGAAGGCAGGGTGGACATAGTGGCAGTGGTAGGCTGGAAAGCCCCCCTCCCCGGATCTGAGTATACAGAGGCAGCTTTGGTAGTAAATTCTGTGGAGGACATTTCAGAGAGGGAAGAAAGGGAATGGTCTGGAGAAGAAGCCGAAACACAAGAATCTTTCTCCAAACTTTCCCATGTAAAACATTTCCAGAGGTTGTTAAACAAAGTGAGCTGTTATGTATGAAATGGAATGTATGTTGTATTGAGTTTGAGTCTGACCAAGGTATTGTAAACCGACCTATCAGAACAAGGGAAGTTCTGGAGGGAAGCAAAGTGATTGGTCTTTATGCACAGTTTCTGATTGGATACTATCTGACATGTGAGTCAAGCCCGGACTGTTTAAAAAGGAACCTGTTGCTCCATTGTTTGTCTCGTTCTGGTTCTTCTGACTTCGTGTTCAATAAAGCTGTCATCACTGTTCACCTGCTGCCTCGAGTCTCGTATCTAACACGAGCACTACTCTAAGCTATCAGATTGAGGTCACAGAGAAACTCAGGTCTGCTGTGAGAGCACAACTGGATGCCAGAGGTTTTAAAAAACTGGTGAGGGTCCAGACGGCTTCCCCCGTCCCAGAATATTTTGATGACATAATAAAGGCAGAATGGGCTCACCTGGACGGTGGGAACTCACTATTGTCCCTAGCTTAAAAAACTGTATGCACTGCCAGAGGAGGCCATGGAGGACCTGAAGGTACCCTCAGTGGAAGCACCAGTAGTTGTGCTATCCAAGGATGGCAAGAACACTTTTAAAGATGCCATGGACAGAAAAAAACAAGACAGCATTGAAGAAGTCACATGAAACTATTTTGCTAGCTATTCGAACTTTAGCAGAGCTTTCGAACTTTACAATAGCCATAGTCATCTGGACGGAGAATCTGCTTCAGAACCTTGAGGTGAGCCCACTGGACTTGAAGCATTCTCTGCTCAAAACAAACAAGTTAGCGGAATTTGCCTCTGATGCCTCCCAGGACAATATACAATTCTGTGCAAGAGCACAGGCAGCGAGCATTGTTATCAGGAGAAATACATGGCTGAAGCATTAGAAAGTGGATACCCTTTCCAAGAGCAACCTTTCTGTGGAGAAGTTTTCCAGCAGGCTATTCTTCAGAGAATCAAACCTGGACAAGGTGCTGGTGGAAACAAAAGAAAAGAAAAAAGCTATGCCTTCATCTTCCTCAAGCAAGGGTAGGGGTTTTAGAAGCAGAACACACCAGTTCTTTCATGTTTCAAGACATCAGTCTGCGTTAGAAATACAAAAGACTACAAGGGATTCTGGTCATTCAGATACTGATCTAGAACCAACCAAAGACCACCACAGTCATTCAGACAGGACAAGACACTGTCGTCCAAAAAACTGTCCACCTGATTATCTAATAGGAGGCTGTCTCCAGCTCTTCACAGAGCAAACAGCGATTTGTTTTGAGAGACTTATCTGAGAGCCTGCTGCGAAATGATGAGCCCTTCGAGCCTTTGTATAACTGTTTGAATTTGTAAACAAATTGGAAAAATGGTGGTGACACGAGGAAAGTTAAAACCGAAACCGGGTAGTCAGAGCCCGAGGCCAGAGGAGGGAACTGATGTCATGAAGCTGCTAGCAGATATGCTAAAGCCGGTAGTAGAGCAACTTGATGGTATTAACCAGCAGCTGACCTCATTGAATCAAAACTTCGCTTTACAGCAGCATCAGTTGGCAAAACAGACAAGAAAGTGGAACAAGTAACAGGAAAAATAGTAGAGATGGACACCGGTAATAAAAAGTTGAAGAAAAGAGTGGAGAAGTTGAAAGAAGGTAAAACCTTCAAGAAAATCGTTTGTTACAGCTCCAAATGGAAAAGGCTAACATGATTCTTAGGTTCCAGGGGGTCCCTGAAACCGAAAAAGATTTGAAGGAGACTCTGGCCAAGGCTATCGCTCCAGTTACAGGCTTATCAGCGGAAGAAATAGTAAAAGATATGGAGACTGTCTATAGGGCATACTCCAATTATATATATAAAAAATAGCCTGCCTGGAGAGATTGTGGTAAGATTTGCAAGAAGACAGACCAGAGATGCCATATTAAAAGCGACTTCAGCAACCCCACTGAAACTGGGAAATACTATTATTAAGACTTTAAAGAACATTCCATTTGAAATTCATCAATCAAAAAAGGAAAGCTTACAAGGATTTAATTTCTTTTCCTCAAATCAACGGAATTCAGTAGAGGCGGGGGACCCCTGAGGGTGTCATCTTTAAAATCAACGATAAAAGAGAGAAGATTGATTCCATTTTTAAAGCCAAGGAATTCTTGAGACACCAGCTGGGAACGGGGGAAGAACCTCTGGATCGGACAAGGACTCTGCGGCTGAAGCGGCTATGGGTGCGACGAAAACTGTGTATGATTTTAGAGACAAAAAGCCAAAGTAAGGGCAGGACTCTGAAAATTGCTCTTTGAAGAAATGAAGATGCTCAGAAAGTCTTCTCAAGATAACTAATTTACTAACATAGAAACAGTGCAAAGCAAGAACTCTACAAGTATATTGCCTTATTAACAAATGTAATACTAACATTTAGTTTAACTGGGTTATGAACTCTCACTCTTGGGTTTTTAGTTAGTGTGGGTATCTTTCCTTTATCCATAGATGTAGTCCCTTCCCTTTTTTTCCTTTGTAGTTTTGTAATCTATTGAAAAGCAATAAAAATACCCCTTCGGGGGTTTCAAAAAAAAAAAAAAAAGGAAAGGAAAAGCATCTAGCAAACATCAAGGCAGAAGACCTCCAAAGCCTAGCAAATCAGCAGGTGGATTGGTTGAGCAGGAAGGACCTGGGTCCAGGAGAATTGAGCCTGAACAAGGAAGTGTTCACCAAAATCACCCTCAGATTCAGGATGCCGGTGATGGACTTACTAGCAATGGCAGGCAATAGCCAGGTGGACAGGTTCATATTGAGGTTTCATGACTGGTCAGCAGAGGGTGTGGATCTACTGTCATACCTGTGGCCCTCAGGCCTACTTTATTCATTCCCACCAACCCCTATGATAGGCAAGATGGTCAACAGGATCAGAAGAGAGGGAGAAGAGGTCTTCTTTGTTGCATCCTTTTAACCAAGGAGGCCATGGTTTTCCGACCTAGTACAGATGTCAACCATGGCACCATGGATGCTCCCAGCCAGTCAGGACCTCCTGAGCCAGGGCCTCATCCATCATCCGGGCCTGGCATGGTTGCAGCTGACTGCCTGGAAATTGAAAGGGCAGACTTAGAGGCACAGAAGTTCCAGAAAGATATTGTGGACATCATGATTCAATCAAGGCGACCAGCGACAAGGTGGATTTACGACCACACATGGCTGATGTTCAAAAAGTGGGCCTCAAGCAGGAAGTGAACCCTTTGAGGCCCACAGATAAGGATGGAGAGGCTTTTCTAAGGTTGGAAAAAAGGCCTCATGCCAAATACACTAAAATGGCAGGTGGCAGCCCTAAACACCTACCTAAATACAAGGAGACTCAGGAACATCTCCAAGAACAAGTACGTAAAAAGATTCATCATGGGAACAACACAATTAGCTCCATCTGTACAACATAGGCTCCTCTCATGGAGCCTGTCAAAAGTCCTTAGGACACTGACAAAGCCACCATTTGAACGGCTAAGGTCAGTTCAAAGCTACTATCATGGAAGGTAGTCTTCTTTTCTTCTTTTTTCAACTGTGACGCTTTCCAAGGTAGCCTTCATGGTGGGTATAACTTCAGCCAGGAGAGTTTCTGAGTTGGTGGCATTGTCTTCCAGAAAAGAACTCTGCATCGTCCAGGAGTCAGTTTCCCTGAGAACAGACCCTTCTTTCATAACCAAAGTGAACTCATTTTTTCCATCTGAATCAACCAGTTACTCTACCATCCTTCTGCCCAAATCCAAAACACCCAAAAGAAAAGAACTGGCATAAACTACACATGTGCAAAGCCCTGCACATCTATCTCAATAGAATGACAGCTTTCTTTCTTTTCTTTTTTTAAGATCCCCCTAAGGGGAATTTTTTATTGGTTTTTTTTTTTTTTTGGTAAACAAATTTTTTATTTTCTCAGGAATACAACATATAAAACTTTTCATTCTATCAATTGTCTACCCCATTCCTACAAAAAGATGTCTATCTGTTGATCTATGTATCAGCAACTGCCAGGATATTGTTGGCTAAGTTTTGGAAACTAGAAAAAACCCCAAGAAGGGAGGAAATAAGGATAAAACTGCTTGAACTGATACAAATGGACAAACTGAATTTGATGTTACAAGGGAAAATGTAGACTCAAATGTATATGATCTACCATATGTAATACTGGATAAAACTGATAAAGCTTTTTAAAAAAAGAGTAAGGGCATGTTTATATCAGGGACCAAAGGATTGTGTTTCCTACCAATGGACATTTTCAAGTGGAGGCTGGATGACCATCTTTCGGGTATGTTGTAGGGCTACCTTTTGGCTATGCCTCTGCAGAGTGCAGGGGGTTGGGCTAGATGACCTGCAAGGTCCCTTCCAACTCTAACATTCTATGATTCTTTTGTTTTTCCTTGCTTCAATCTGGTGCTATGCTAAAAGTATGCTTGTAAATGTTTTATTTTTAATAAATATTTTAATCTTTTGATGCTGATAGTGGTTTTCTGTACCACTTTGACCTCCAACTGTCTTGGACACACTATTGCAAGAGGGGGCCCAGGAGGGAGGAAAGCAGGCGGTGGGCACATGGCTATTTCTCCAAGGGGAGCCCCAAAGCTGTGACTGGGCCCCATGCTAACCAGGCTCCCAACTAGGAATCAGCTGCTACTAGTTGCAGCAGAGATGGCAGAACATTAGATTTATGGAGTTCCGGTTCTGGTCAAGCTGGGTGTGGCATAGTGGCTGTGCTTCACTTTGCAGTGTTTTTCCCCCTTGTATGATTCCAGTCCAACTAGAAAGGAGCCAGTAAGGAGTTAGTTAGGGAGTACCACAATTTGCAGTTTAAATCCTTTAATTAGGACACTACTTTAGTTGTGGCTCTCAGTTTATTTTTTGCCTGAGCAATGTGGCTGATAAAACTAGCTGGTTGGAAGCTGCTTATCTGACTGATAGGCATGCCCTCCTACATTCCTCTTGCAAGCTCTAAGCCAGCTATAGTTCAAATACAGAGCATTTTAATATAAACATATCCTATTGTTTTAATTTCTCTGTGGCTGCATCTGCTGTAGCTTTAACTAATTAAACTAATGATCTTGGAGCTTACTAATATATAGAAAAGGTGTTCGGCTCTTAGGAGGAAGGATAGAAACAGAGCTTCTCTGTATTCAATACCAGATGAACTTTAGGAGAAGCTCAAAGATCTTTGAGCAGTAAGGGTTGTTTTTTAAAAAAAATAAATTAAAAACATTTTATTGTGTTTTTCTTGTGATCTCTGATGGGGGGGGGGAGAATATAGCCAGTTGAGCTCTTTTATCA
>NW_015175985.1:117657-128959 GCF_001447785.1 Gekko japonicus
TTATCAATTTTATTTTCTTATATATATATATACAATTTATTTATAATTGGTTTTGCTAAGTTAGGTGGCAATTGATTAATTATATTTCTAACATGAAAAAAGCCACAATGAGCCATGTAGGATTTGAGGGTCCAGGAGACATGAGCTCTGTAAGATCTCTCTTTAACAGGTTTTATCTCCTATTTCATAAGTGCTCTGAGAACTAAAGGACATCCCAGTGGTGGTATAAACACATATCTCTCTCAGAAATTTACCCAACAAAAGTTTATTTCTTGTACCCCTGATAATATTGCTATTGTTATTCAGGTAATAGCTAACAATAAATTCATAATCTTAACATATATCTTCCTCCTTGAGCTACACAAGGAGAAATATATGATCAACAGGATACATTAGAATGCTACATTCTAAATCTGCAATCAAATCATCCTGGTGCAATATTTATACTTGCTGGTGACTTTAATACAAGGATTGGTAACAACAACAGTGGCACCTGTAAATCTGATGTATGGACTGTTAAAGCACCCAATTTATTAGATCTCTCAGCTTATCATATTTCTAAATACCCTGGTATAAACTATTTGGGGATCAAAATGTCAAATTCTGTGGCTGATTTAGGCTTTAGAATTCTAAATGGTGACTGACTAGAGGGTCACCATTTAGAATTCTAAATTTGGACAGAGAATTTCGTTATTGCTCAAATAAGGGGGTGAGCATAATAGATTATATTATTATTTCCAAACATAATATAGACTTGGTAACGAAATTCTTGACTGAGCATTTGTTTGCCATTATCCACTTCAGCTTTTTCTTTTTTTGACATCCCTTTCAAGTCCTTAGAGAATAAAATTCTCAGGCAGCTAGAGATTGAGAGGTTGCCAGAGAATACTGGGGTCTGAAAAAGCTAAAGTATTATGAACTTCTATAATTCAATCTGATCATATAGAAAATTCTATTGAAAAGTTATAAAAGTTGGTTGGCCTTTTATCTCCTGCTTTAAGAAAGCCATTTTTTGTTGTTGTTGTTGTTGTTCAGTCGCACAGTCGAGTCTGATTCTTCGCAACCCCATGGACAAGATCTCGCCAGGCCCTCCTGTTTTCCGCCATCCTCTGAAGTTTGCTCAATTTCATGTTCGTTGTATCTATGACACTGTCTAACCATCTCATCCTTTGCCATCCCCATCTTCTTTGACCTTCAATCTTTCCCAGCATCAGGGTCTTCTCCAGTGAGTGCTCCCTTCTCATTTGGTGGCCAAAGTATTTGAGCTCCAGTTTCATTAACTGGCCTTCCATGGAACAGTCAGGGTTGATTTCTTTTAGGATTGACTGATTTGATCTTCTTACAGTCCAAGGGACTCTCAAGAGTCTTCTCCAGCACCATAGTTCAAAAGAATCTATTCTTCGGCGCTCGGCCTTCCTTATAGTCCAACTCTCGCAGCCATACATGACTACTGGGAATACCATTGCTTTGACCATGCGGACATTTGTTGGCAGGGTGATGTCTCTACTTTTTATCATGCTGTTTAGGTTCGTTATCACTTTTCTCCCAAGGAGCAGGCATCTTTTAATTTCATGGCTGCTGTCGCAGTCTGCGGTGATCTGGGATCCCAGGAACGTGAAGTCTGTCACTACTTCCACGACTTCCCCTTCTATTTGCCAAGGAGTGATGGGGCCGGATGCCATAATCTTATTTTTGTTGTTGAGCTTCAAGCCCACTTTTGCGCTCTCCTCTTTTACCCTGAGCAAGAGGGTCTTTAGGTCCTCTTCACTTTCTGCCATTAGAGTGGTATCGTCTGCATACCGGAGAGATAAACTTTATAAAGATGATTTCAGATGCCAAATGGCAATAGCAGGCATGATTGGATTAGGTGTGATATGCAGAGGGGTGGAGATATCAGCATTGCTGTGATATACAGAGGCGTGGAGATATCAGCATTGGTAATGAGACAGGAAGCCTAGGTCTCAATTTGTTAAAGAAGGATTCAGTCCAGCAGGATGCAAAGAATAAATGGAAACAAGTCTGAAGAAGTGAGCAGTGACTCATAAAAACACATACCCTACCACAATTTTGTTAATCTTTAAAGGTGCTACTGGACTCTTAGTCTTTCTACCACTATTAGAAACCACAACATTCAAAAACCAATGGAGGGATATTCTAACCTTCCAGGGCATTCAGTTGCTGACCTAAGAGTTGTTCTCTTACAAAGGAATTTGAAAGGGAGATTAGAAAGAGAGACTGCTGAATTACAACTGATCATGAAGCTCAAGACAACACAGCCTCCTGGACTTAATTGAGACCTAGGTTTCTTCTCTCATTACCAATGCCTGCTTCTTTTGGCATTTGAAATTACTTCAGTCTTCAAGATATAAGGACAGATGGACTTACATTCCAGAAGTGAGCAGTGATTCATGAAAGCTCATGCCCTACCACAAAGGTTATTAGTGATTAAGGTGCTGCTGTACCCTTGCTCCCTTTCACTAATAAGGAATGCAAGCTGTGCTGTTAGGTTCCCCCCATCTGTTAGAAATGGAAAAGGGGATGTCTCTAAATGCCATGGAATGGTCTCTCTCTCTCTCTCATACCTGGATTAAAATATTTTTGGGTCTTGAAAAAAGGGCTCTTCCCACCCCATACTTGGAATAAAAATGTTTTTGGGTCTTAAACGAAGAACTCCCCCCTCCATACCTGGAATAGAAAAGTGTTTGGGTCTTAAACGAAGGACTTCCCCCCCCCATACCTGGAATAGAAAAGTTTTTGGGTCTTAAACAAAGGACTTCCTCCCCCAATACCTGGAATAAAAATGGTTTTGGGTCTTAAACAAAGGACTCTCCCCCAATACCTGGAATAAAAACGTTTTTGGGTCTTAAAGAAAGGACCCCCCCATACCTAGAATAAAAACGTTTCTGGGTCTTAAACAAAGGACTCTCCCCCCCATACCTGGAATAAAAACGTTTTTGGGTCTTAAACAAAGGACTTTCTTTTTCTGGGGTGCTCCCTCCCTCCCTCTGAAGAAAAAGTGTGCTTCTACCTGGAATAAAACGTTGCTGGTCTTCTTAGAAATCCCATGAAATGCCATTTTCTCCCTTCTCTCTGGGAGGGGGGAAGAGCCCTCATCCAATTTCTTTCTCTCCTACGAAGCAGGAACTAGGAGATAATGGCCAGAAGGAACTGCAATGATAGATACAGGGCCTGATCTGGCCCACGGGCTGCATGTTTGACACCCCTGAGTTTTTTTAAAACAAAAATTGCTTTAAACTGACTTTTTAAATGGTTTAAAAGGTTTGAACAGTAGTTCTACTTATTTCCTTTATATTTTTTATAACTTTTAAGCTTTTATGTTACTACGGGTTTTTTTCTGATTTATACAAGCTAGGATACTGTCAGGAATTTTTCTACATTGTCTTTCAAATTGATATGTACTGGTCGATGACTGTAATAATAAACTGACTGACTGACATCCCTGAGTTAGAGCTTAAAAAGCCTATGCTGCATGGGGGAAGTTTCAAACTTTAGAAAGAAGGTTATTTCTTCTCTTGAAATGTTGCTATATGAACTTAATTAAGCAAAAAATGAGAGGGAGCATGTAGAGAAGTAGGTCATTCCAGGCTTCTTAATTTATTTAAAGAGACAAATGGTGGAACCAATTGGCAAGAACTTAGATCCTTTCAGCGAGGGGCAGCATCAGGGGAAGGCCTCAGCCTCTATGCCCTGTTGTTTGCCACCCAGAGGAACTGGTTGGCCACTGTGTGAAGCAGGATGCTGGACTAGATGGACCATTGGTCTGATCCAGAAAGGCTTTTATGTTCTTGTGCAAGTATCTGGCTAGCTATCACTCAGCTACAACAAATAGTTGGGAAGGGGCAACCAAGCTTAAGGCAAGGCAAGCAGTCTCCTTATAGATCTTAGGCTGGCCTGGCCATCATCTGCCTTCTACTGTCTCTAGCCTACTTGTTTTACGATATCCCTTGAACCACTTTGACAAAATAAATGTATCAAACCCTCTCCTCGTTCTGTAATGTAAAACTGACTCAATTTGCCTTGGATACTAATTGGGAGGGAGGGCAGGAAGGGTGACCCCATTGCTATCTGCAATCATAATAATATGGCAGCTGCTTGCACACAAGAGAATTTTCCAAGGAATTCTGAGGAGCTGAGTCTTGGGAATACAATATGTTCAGAGAGGGAGCAGGTAAACGGCTGGTTTAAAAAGGTCCATCTCATATGTTTGTAAGTTCATCAGTCAGTCAAAAGTTTATTCCTTATGGCCAAAGACCATCACAATTGAGCAGATAAAATATACAAATAAAACATGGACAAAGAACAGCAAACAATAAATAAAGTTAAAAACACATAAAGGTTCATTAAAACAAATTAGCACCTTCTTTGTGTACTGGTGAAGGAGTCTCAACCATTAAGTGCAGTTTGAGCCTGGATTTTCTTAGCTGCCAGGGCAAACTGTGCTACTTTATAAGAGACATACGAGTTAACATCAGAAAGAAGGAGGGATAGTTTTTTCCACCATAGGGGAGAAAAATTTCTCCAATGATTTCGTTTTTAGGCTCCGTATACAAGGACAAAACAGAATGTAGTGCGGGAGGTCTTTGGGGACTGAGGCTCCACAAATACAAAAATAGGCAGCAATCAGTATGTGTATAGCAGCTGTCTAGAATGACTGAAGGCATGGTTTGAAACCTCAAATAAGTTAAAGCTGTTCTAAGGCTAGGAAAGGGGATTTTGGTCTAGGAAAAGTGAGTATGGTCAAATAAGGTGCTCCGCTGTGGTCCCTCTTGAACAACTTGAAACAAGGAGAAAATTTGGAGCAGAGAATTGTACTTCTGTCTAGCGCAGCACCAGACTTAAAGATCCAGTATCATATATTGAGACCAGGCAAGAGGACATCCAGAAAGTAATCCACCAGAGTAACAGCGGATAGTGTTGATGCAAATGGCATCTAAATGCAGCAGTGCATTGCTATCCCTCAGAGGAGGATTAGTGGAGAGATTCCATTCAGAATCTAAATAAGGCCAGGTGCAAATGGGCTCTAACCTTCACTAGAGCTGCTGGAGTACCATGAGGCAAAGCCAGGATTCTCTTTAACCCTTCCAAGGAATTTGGGTTCTTTTTGACCCATAAGTCTACTGCCACCAAACATTGCAACATCATTCTTTGATGTAAAGCTTTCTTCAATACTCACATTGTTAACTGCTGCCTGTACATGGTTTGGTAGTTAAGACAGAGCATGAGCTATCAGTCATCAAATATCAGTAACGGTCATGAAGTCACTTTTCTCATCTTCCATGCCCCCTTTTCTGGTGGCTGCTGTCAGGATTACTGACGGTATTCATGCACTGTGTTCATTTCACCTGTTTTTTAAGTATTATGTCATATTTGCTTCACTGTTCCTGTACAAAGGCAATGGCTTCTTTCTTGTCGCAGTTTGTTGTTTGAAGCCAATCCCACTGGAAACATGACTTAATGCCCTCAAATTAAAGGCTTGGAAGGAATTTTGAAGTTGGCAAATTAAGGATATGACATCATTGGGAGGAGGGAGAAAGCGGGTGAGAGGGATTCCTCATTGCCCTATAGTCTGCAGAATGAACGAGTAGATACAAAGTTCCTCTTTATACCATAAATAGGACTTACAGAAAGCCCCTCTAAGCACAGTTAATATTCCACTTACTTCATGATGAAAGGTTTCTCTCAGCAGAGAAACCATTCATTATGTGAAATCCACCAAGTCACTAATGTGCTGAGCTGTCATCAGTATTTCATTATTTAATTGTGAACAAAAAAAATCTAAAAAAAAATCAGTATTTCATTAGTGTAAGTTACTTGAAATGTGAAGTCTGTGGCACTCCAAATGTAATGCAGCCATCAATCTTTTCTGCAAGGAGGCCTGACTAGCACCAGTGCCACTAAACTAGATGTTAGCTAGCAGTTAGTGATAGCTAATACCAACCTGAGGAAAAAAAAATCCCTTTAGCCTGCATGCTAGTCCTTCCATCTTAGAATTCTTAGAACAACATTTATATCTTCCTCCTTAATCTCTTATCCCTCAACTCATCTTTTGACTTCCTTTAAGCTGGTTTTCAGAGTGTCCACTCTGTGGAAATCCACCATCCTCAAAAGTTGTTGACCTCTTCCTGGCCAAACTAAGAGCCCCTTCAATGCACATTCTTCATGACCTACCCGCTACTTCTGATACTATTCAGCATGTTATTTCCCTCAGGAGTTATTTCCCATCTGACTAAGCCTCTATTTTCTATACTTCCTACTGTACCTGGCTTATGTCTCATTTTGCTGTCATCAGTACATAGCAGAACCTAACAGCTGCTGCTATTGACCAAGGGAAACATGAACATGACCATCTAGAGCAGGATGAGATGACAGTGAAAGCCAAGTATAAATTTCATCTCTAAATCCAATTTGTTTACAACTTGAAAAAATTCTATACATTAGCATGTTGTAGAAATTACAGTAATAACTAGAAGTTTTGTGTATGCCATGTACATAGGGAGAGTTCTACCATCTATATTTGGTTCATTTTTATATAAACAGTAGTAAGGACCACGGCTGCAGAGGCCGTTGCATCTCAGTGGGATAATGGCAAACAGACTCCACTCTTTCTCTTCCCACAGGATCTGACAGGAGGACAGTTTGAAGAAAACTTGAGCCAGTTGAACCTGAAGGAAGGTGTGGATTACCACCATTTTAACTGATGTTTATGGTATAGTCCTACACTGTGAAACAAGCCAAAGGCGGCATGATTTGCAAAAGTTTTGGTTTTTATCCAGCAGTGGCTGCAATATTACTGTATGATCTCTGCTTTACTCATGAGTTCCTTCCTCAAGGGAACTATTAATAAATTCAAATATTACACACTTCTGTATTTTCATGTTTCAGAAATAAAGGGGAGCAAATTGGGGAGAGATAAACTTGACCCAGGATAGCAAAATTTATTTATTTATTTATTTATTTATTTATTTATTTATTTATTTATCTTTAAGGATTCCAGTTTGATTCTGCAGTCATATACTTGCATTTTGTAGTATGATAGGTTTTAATTGAAAGCTGCTTTAGGATCCAATATGGTTGAAAAGCAGGATATAGCTACATCAACTAAATACTGGAGAAGAAATACAGGACCAGGAACACCAGATCCACAATCACCTGTGACTGGGATGAAAACAAGACCTGACACACACTAGCCTGATTCAGCGGTCTAATGAGAAGGTTGTGGCACCCAGTTGTGCTTCCCCCACATACAGTTTGACATACATTTTGTCAGCCTTACACCCATTAAGCAGCTGAATCTGCAGCTCTTTACCTGGTTTTCCAGCGGGAAATGCATCCACTTAAGTTTTTAAAGGAAACTGTGCTTTATCAATTTTGATGGATCACAAAGCAAGGAGGCTCTGCAGTTTTTCCAGCACTGACTAATGCCCCATCATTGGCAGGAACAGCTGGTGTTCTTTGAGCACAAGATCTTTCTTTTATGCTTTGGGATATGGTAGAAAGCAGGGATTAAAGAGGCCCCACTTTTTAACATCCTGAGGCAGGTTAGAAAGTGCAGGATATAGGAGAGCAATTTTAGATGAGAATATAAGTTATTATAAAGATGTCTGAAATCAATATCCATTATCAGATGCTTCCCTGTCATTTAAGATTCTCCTCTGCCATAGTATCGCAATTTGTTGTCATAACATGAAGAACTTCTATACACTTCCACCAGTGGTGTGTCTGCATCAGAGGACCAAAGCATGTGGCTTACTAATGTAAAGTGAGATGCCTACAGAAAAAGACCTTGTTTCTCTAAACGTATTTTCCTCTTAAATAATGTTCCCATTTGCTTAGCACCCTCACACACATGTATAACAGGGCATACTATCAACATTGAAACTGCCACAAAAGACACCAACATAAAGCCAGGTTTAAATATTTCATATCTAAGGGGAGGATGGAAACAGGAGAGCCTGCTGTACTTCCTGTTTATAGATATGGCATATCCATTAACATTATGGTTGAAAGAGTCCAATCCAAATTTCTTAGGAAAATTCTAGGGCTTCCAACTTGTGTACCTTACACAGCAATATACCTTGAGACAAACCAGAGACGTTTAGTCACCAAAGCACGGCTCTCATCGTTTAAATTTTGGTTGCGACTTCTCTATAGAAGTGGGTCTAATAGCCTCATCCCTTATATGCTGTATGAATCCCCCCTATCAGATTGGATGGCATGTGTTGAAGGAAAAATTACTCTGATGGGGTTCAGCATGGATGATTTGACCCTTCTATCGGTGAAGCAGGCTTTTGGCATGATTAAACAGAGGTTGATTGATATAGAAATGCAAGAACTTAGTAGTCTTGCCACTGGGCACTGTTCCCCCATTTATTGGGGGATCTCTTTTAATGTGCCGCTTGCAGAGTATTTTTCTTGTTTGATTGATCCCCACATTAGAAGGGTGTTCACACTGGCCCGTTTTAACATGCTCCCCTCAGCTGTGCTATATGGGAGATTTAAAAAAACACCTTTCTCGGATAGGCTATGTCCATGTGGGCTAAAGGAGATTGAAGGAACGGACCATGTACTTCTGTCTTGTAGATTTTACCAGGATTTACGTGTCTATCACCTCGATCCTATACTGCGATCCCTGGAGGGCAAATCTGAGGAAAGTAAGATTATGTACCTTCTAGCCTCAAATAGAGTTGATTTCATCGAAGTGGTGGCAAACTTCCTTTACTGTGCATATAGGAGGAGAAATCTTTTCTGTCAGAATGAGTAGTTAATTGTTTGGTTTTTCTTTTCCTTTCCTGTATCCCTGAACCGAGGCCGCTGCTGTTATGCCAATAAAGGTTTGTGTTGTTGTTTTGTTGTTGATATAGCATATTTTCAGATTTCCAGTTGAAATTGAACAATCTAGGTTATGATCCCATTGTTTTGGTGCCCTTTGCACATGCCAAGAACATAAACAGTTCATTTCCTGGACATCACTGGGAATGCTGGGATGTCAACTCAATGAAAACATTTTACCCCCCCCTTACCTTTTTTACTAAAGAACAAAACAGCCACCACCTGTGCCCACCAACAGGAGTTATGGATTGACTCTTCTTATGGAACAATAAGTTAAATGACACATGATTTCATTTCCCAAGGTGACCTTCTTTACCATATGCAATTTTTTCATTAGTACATTCACTATTTCATTATAATAGCGAATAGATGAAAGCTGAATATACAGGAAAAAGTGAGATGGTTTCATTTTTTTTCTGGGAGATACTTTAATTCAGTTTTTGGAAAGGAACACAAAATATCAACATTCATACTGAACTTGAAAGACAGTGTGGTTACAGATTGAGGGCACAAGTACTTCTGTCTTGTTTAAAAAAAACAACCTCCACTTAAGGAGCTTCTGAAAAACAGGCTTGTATTCAGTTTCACTTTTCACTTCTTCAGAAAATAGTGTCTTAAACTGCAGAGCCAATGGCTGCTTCCATCTTGTTACCATGTCTCAAGAATCTTTGTTTCCAGCATTAATTGGTTTCCAATTAAGTGCTCTGCACAAAAGAAGAAAAAGGAAGACAATTGGTGATCAAGTTCATGGCATGTCTTAAGAGTTCCTTTGTCAAAGAAAATGCAAGCAATGATAATCCATTGGGCTGCATGAATATGTGCATAATTTATTCATTACACATACACATTTTAAAAACTAAGTTTATTTGTGAATGGGTTAAAATGATACCATTTTATAAGTGATCTGTTGCCTTGTTCAAGAGTTGCAACACATGCTTCTACCATGGTGAATAGACACTGTTAGCCAAATTGTTTATTATGATATTTAAGAGCAATTGGCATCTAAGGGGACACAAGCCTATGTATACAGAAGTCCCACCTTTTCCAGTAAAACCAAGAATAAACACAGTAACCAAGTCTTTTAGAGCAGGCATGTCCAACTTCGAACAGGTAGTGATCTATTTTTTCCGGCCAAAAGTGCCCATGATCTACCACCATGAAAATAAAATTTCAAATTAGTTTCAAATTAGATTTTAACCAAATAAAGTTGGGTTCCACCATGCCCCCCCCCCATTTATAATGCACCTTCTGTCATTTACTGGTAAGCAAAATAAGCAAAAACAAAACAGAGAGACGAAGATCCAGAAAGAACTGCGAGCATTTTTTATTTTTTATTGAGTTATAACTTTTTTTAACTGTCTCAATAACTTTCTTTAACTTTTATTCAGCGTTATTTGTGTTAAATGTAGGTCAAGTATTGATCCAGGCTGATCTTGTGCAATCTTTAAAACTTCGCTCTTGCTCATTAGTGAGACGTCTGAGCCTGCATTTCATCCACCAGCTTTTTGAAGTTGGGTGAATATTGCGTGAAGGCCAGTCTCAGGGAATCCTGGTGATGTTCATCTGTCATGTTGGAATGCTGTGTACTCTTTGTCATTTTCAGATGGGAAAACACAGATTCACACAAATAAGTTGAACCGAAACAGGAGTGTACAGCTTCACTGCATCTTCTCAAGTTGGGAAATTTGTCTCTAGGCACTGGCTTCCAAAACGATTCTTGCTCAGCACGGGTCTTGAGAAAAATGTCATTTTTAAGGGTTATTTCATTTTCAAGAGATGTCTTGTTCAATGAGTAATTTTTACTGATAGCAGCTGCAGTTTCCTTAATGTCCATATCTACTTTGATTGGGTATAACAAGTACTCCACAACTTTTTCAATTTTTGTGAAGTCACGGAATCTTTTTTCCAATTCCTGGATAACAGAGCAGATTTCTGTCACATACTTTTCGTTCTGAAAAACAAAATTTGGATATTATCCCAGATGGTCCTGCGTATTAGGGAAATGATCAAAAGTGTTGTTTGCAAGGTCAGTCATCATTAGCTCAAATCTGCTCTTGTAGGATGAAACTGTACTCATCATCTCGCCAATGCATTTGTTTTTACCTTGTAGTTCAATGTTCATATCACTCAGCTCGCCTGTAAAGTCAGCGAGAAATGCCAGATCACATAACCACTCATCTTCCAACTCTGTTTTGTCATCTCCCCTCTCCTTCAGAAACCTTCTTATTTCATTCAGCAAATCATGAAATCTTTGCAGAAATTAGTGCCTACTTAGCCACCTTACATCTGTGTGTAAAATGATTTCCACTGCCCCTTCATCAAGAGTAAGATTGAAAAGCCATCTTTGAAGTGATCTTCCATGAACTGAATTTACAATTTTGAAAGTGATGTCCATGACAGTCTTTGTACTGAGTCTCTTGCTTGCCAAAACTTGCTGATGAATGATGCAGTG
>NW_015175985.1:129767-139702 GCF_001447785.1 Gekko japonicus
GATCTACTGGTAGATTGCGATCTACCTGTTGGACATACCTGTTTTAGAGAAATGGATTCTTTACTGAGAGTTCTTCACAAACATACAATAAATTCAAACACACTCACAATTACACAGGCCTAAGAAATATAGTTAGAAAGGGATAGCGACATTTGCTTGAGCAGGTAAAAATGTTGATTGGGCAATACTTGCCTGTCCTGAAGAGATGGTGATCCACAGGAAAAATGAGGAGATTGTAAGGGAATAATGGTCATATTCTGAAACACCAGAACACGTGACTCTGGGCAGCACTACACTGAGAGTGAGCAGGATGGGGCGGGGTTTGGGTATGGAGAGAGAGAGAGAGAGCACATGGCCAGGCTCTTTTATGCCCTTTTGGGGCTTGGAGGCGGGCTTCACTGGCCACCTCCCTTGTGACGTCCCCCCTCTCTGATCCGTCCCCCTGGAAGTTTCCTAAAAAAAACTGGTTGCAGGAGAAACTGGTTTTGCAGGAGGATGGGGCAGGATTGGGCAATGTTGAATCTAATCACTTTACCAGTGGGCACCTTTGGAGAACAATAGAGGCAGTATACTGCATACTACTTGCACAGTCCAGGGGTATTGTCTTTTAATGGTTCTGGCTGATGAGTTTATGATTCAGCTGGGCAGTCGCAGTCTGGCTGATGAGCTGATTGATGAGTCAGCCATCTTATTCCTTCCTGGCAGAGGCTCCCTTTGTTATGCTGTGGAGCCTAAATGCATCATCTGGTGGGGTGGGGGTTGCCTGCATGTTGAAGGAAAGGTTTTGCTCTCTTCAGGATTTTAAGTCCCTTTTGCAGAATATGGCGTTCCTCTATAGCAAATGGTTGCTGGCTTTTGTGTGCAATTCATGTGGCTAGGGAGCTTGGCTCTCTTCCTGCTGCACTGCGGGTAAGAGACGGCAAGGTAACCCCAGGAACCATTGGCACATCATCTCAGGAGAAGGCTTTTCCTCCGCTGGCGTGTGTCTGCAGCTGGCATCACTTTTGGGTCACCACACACTTCAGTCCCTTTTTGTACACTGATTGCACAGTCTAGTTTTTATCACATGAACTATATAAGTCCATAAGAGTGCTATATGCACCTTGCAGGGCAACAACACAGCTCGATACACACTCAGTTTCTGTCTGGAGATATGACTAGGATGATTGGGCTTATTGGAGGCAGTACTCTTTTTCTCTCCTTCTCTTCCTTGAATCCAGAAATGACTTTCATGAATAAAAGTTTGTTTTACAGGTTCATCTGTAAGCCTTCCCTCCAGCCGCCCAAAAGGTGAATCAAGTTCAAGAGGGTTGGTAAAATAAACACACTTCAGAATGTTTTTCCTGGCTTTAACAAGGCTTTGTGTCTGTGTTTTTTTCCTTCTTCTGCCTCTGTGCCCTTATGAAACATGAGCTCTGCAAGCTGGATAGTGCTGGATATTTTCAAATATCCCCTCTGAAAAATGAGTTAGAAGGGAATCAAACTGCTGTGAAAATTCCTCCAGCTTGTAGCGGTTGAAGTCTTCAGCTAGAGTACCAAGAGACGCAGATGTGGCTGTCACTCTTGGATCAGAGAGCTGTGAGGCCACTTTCTAGTGTTTTAATACCAAGGAAATGCAAACAGCATTCAGGATTCAGCATTCTTCTTTGTCGTTATTATCTCGTTGTCACTTGGTAGGGAAAAAGAGTGTTGTGTAATGCCATTGTTGTTTAAAGCTGATCCTGGGTGATGATTTTTAAAATGATCATCACCTTTCTCCTCAGAGGACCATGTAACTGGGTATTTGAACAAAGCTCAGTGCTAGTTGAGGGCAACATTTGGGTGCTGGGGTCTCTCCGCACCCCAAACCCTGCCCTCTCCAAGCTCTACCCCTCAAATCTACAGGTCTGGCCCTCCCCTTAGTATTGCCAGCCTCCAGGAAGCACCTGGAGATCTCCAAGATCAGTTCGCCTGGAGAAAATGGCTGCTTTGGGCAATGGACTCTATGGCATTATACCCTGCTGAGGTCCCTCCACACCCCAAACCCTGCCCTCCCCAGGCTTTACCCCTCAAATCTACAGGTCTGGCCCTCCCCTTAGTATTGCCAGCCTCCAGGAAGCACCTGGAGATCTCCAAGATCAGTTCGCCTGGAGAAGATGGCTGCTTTGGGCAATGGACTCTATGGCATTATACCCTGCTTAGATCCCTCCTCACCCCACACCCTGCCCTCTCCAGCCTCTACCGGTATTTCCCAACCCAAAGTTGGCAACCCTGTAACTGGCTATGGAACCGCTTTCCAGACCCTTGCAACCCAGAAGACATGGCATAGGAGGAGGTGCTTTTCTACCTTAGCTGCCACTGCATAACCCCAAATCAACATAAGTCAGGGGTGGAGGGAACCATACCTGTTACCATGAGGCTGTCCTCCCATACTACCCACTTGGGGCATCAAAATGACTTGAGACAGCCCTGCATTATAGCTAAGCAGAACGAAATAAACATGTCTTGCCTCCCTCTATTTTTCCCTTCCCTCTGCTGTCCCACCAGCCACAGCCGGGACACTCACCTGGAGCTTCCTTTTAGAGATTGTTGTATTTCTTCCACAACGGGCCTTACTCCTAGTACTTTATGTAAATAGAAAGGTGGAACCCAAGAGGAATGCTATGGAATCCACAGTTTCTTGTAATATTCAGAGTAGAAATTCTAACCACTCCTTCCTATTAAGCCTGGTTTTAGACCAGCTGCATCATATTAATTTGTGCTCACTGTCTCATAGTTGATCAACAAAACTCTGGAAGACTTTCAAGGAATGAGATGGGGGGAGGTTATAAAGCACTTGTTTTTGGGCAGCCCCATTCATACACCTTCTCAAGAGGACAAAGGCTTGCTGGCTTTCACTGAGGGTGTACTATAACTCTGCTCTACTATACATAAGCCCTCTTGAAACAACCCCACAAAAATACGTATGATAAATTAAGTGGATCTCTAATTACATTACTGTCAGAACCCACAGCCAACAATGAAGTACAGACATTCAGGAACGGTAATACCTTTATTGCAGAACTATAGATGCAGTAACATAGGCATTGTTAAGAATGGCGGCGGCCCCATGGGCATAATAGGATATAGGGTATTCGTATGCACCCCCCCCCCAGCACTGGCCAATTAGGCACCCTCCCGCGCGCGGGATAAGGCTTAGAGACCGTTAGGTAGCTGAAGCTGAGAACAAACACTCTCCCACGGCACCTAGGGAAATCCCAGACACTACAACACCCTCCTGCACATCTGTATAGATAAGTGTTTCGGCGCACAGCAGAGAAAGCACAGAAAGGAATGCAGTAGCAATTAACCTGAAAGAAAAGCAATAGCAATTAACCAGACACAGACCAAACTCCCCAACTTTCATGGCAGCATAGCTGACATACTGCCCTCTCAAAAATCAGCTTCTCCCGACCATTCTGAGAGATCTCCCGGTCATTCTCGGAGATCTCCCGGTCATTCTGGGAGGTCTCCCGGTTTGTCCGGGAAGTCCCGATGGAACTGTCGTAACAGTCCAAGGGCCCGAATATCCCCTAATTCCACCCATTCGAGGTGCTGGGGTCAGAAATCCACCCACTCAACCAAATACATCAACCTTCCCTGTTTGATCTTAGAGTCCAAAATTTTAGATATCTCATAATGTTCTTCGCCCTCAATCATGATGGGAGAGGGCACCGGTTTCGATGGACGCCGGGAGCCGGAACCCGAATCTCTCTTCAGGAGGCTGAAATGAAATACAGAATGTAATTTCCTCAAATTTTTTGGCAAGTCCAACTCCACAGCAACATCATTGATGATCTTTTTCACCTTAAAGGGCCCAATGTATTTCCAACCCAACTTCCAACTTGGCCGTAACATCTTGATATTTTTAGTAGAAACATACACAGAGTCACCAGGCTGTAGAGCCCAACCCTCCACCCTTTTCTTATCAGCCTGCGCCTTATAGGCTTCTTTGGCAGCTGTCAAAGTTTTACACAGTAGAGGCCAAGAGTCCTGCAATTGTTTACACCATTGAGCAGTGTCCCCCGGCCCCATGTGTGTGTCCTCTTCCAGGAATGGGACCGGCGGGCTGTCATAACCATACAGTGCCTTAAACGGGGACATCCCCGTGGAAGAATGACAAGTATTATTATAACAGAATTCGGCTAGGGGCAACAAGTCATTCCAATTGTCCTGTTGATAGTTGGCAAAACAACGCAGATATTGTTCCAAAGTTTGATTAACTCTTTCAGTCTGGCCGTCGGTTTCCGGATGGTAAGCGCTGCTAAGGCCTCGTTCCACTCCCATCAGTTTCATCAGCTCCCCCCGGAACCGGGAGACGAACTGGGTCCCCCGGTCGGAAACCACTTTGGTGGGGAGCATGTGTAACCTCACCACGTGCAGGAGAAATGCTTTTGCCAGTGTTTTAGCCGTGGGTAGTGAAGCAAATGGAATGAAATGCACTTGCTGAGAAAAAAAAATCCAGTACCACCCAAATCACAGTCATCAATTTGCTTGGTGGTAAGTCAGTTATAAAATCCATAGAGATAACTTCCCAGGGTCGACTCGGATTAGGAAGCGGGTGTAACAGTCCCGGGGTTTTTCCCAGTCTGGGTTTACTCATGGCACAGATTTGGCATGACTGAACAAAGGAGGATAAATTCTTGCGCATTTGTGGCCACCAAAACTGCCTTTGGAGTAATTGGATTTAACGAATCCCGAGTGTCCGGACAGTTTGGAGCCATGCACTGCCTGTAACACCTCCCCCCTGATTGAGAGGGGAACGAACAGCTTATGTCCCCGGTACCAACAGCCATTGTCCCGTAGTTCAAAATCTCTGCTTCAAGAACTTCTTTATCCTTTTCCGAATGGGCGGAGGTGAATTTACTGTGCCAAGTGTCTGTTTCCTCCTTCCCCACCCCAGCAGGAGGCGAGTGCAACGTCACAGGGGGAGGAGAAGTTAGGCGGGTTTGGCTGCGAGTTGTCACTGCCCCGCCCATCTGTGAGAGTGTGAACACCAAGTCCAAGACTACATCTCATTGGCTGTCGTGTTGGGGTAGACGGGACAGGGCGTCAGCCAAAGAGTTCGCAGAACCCAGGAAATGATGCAAGGTGAATTGAGATTTGGAAAAGAAATTGGCCCACCGGAGCTGTTTGGCATTGAGAGATCGAGGTGTTTTACGAGTTTCTAAGTTCTTATGATCGGTCCACATCTCGAACGGGACCCTCGCCCCCTCCAACCAATGCCTCCATGTGGATTGGGCAAGCTTTATTGCCCCTGCCTCCTTTTCCCATACTGACCAGTTACGTTCCGTGTCACTGAACTTTCTTGACATGTAAGCGAATGGATGCAACAATCCATCCCCCCCTTCTTGTAAAATCGCCCCCCCCATGGCAACATTAGACGCATCAGTTTGCTCAACTAATTTTTTCGTTTCATGGGGGTGGGCAAGAACTGGTTCTGAGGTGAACAAGGCTTTGAGGTGATCGAATGCCTCCTGACACTCTTTACTCCATGGCAGCGTGGCGCTCGGCTTAGTAGCCTCTGGGCCCCTCCCCTTAGTTTTTAGCAGATCTCTGAGGGGTAAGCTGACCTGGGCGAAGTTGGGTAAAAAGGTTCTGTAGAAATTTGCAAAACCGAGGAAGGATTGGAGTTGTCGTCGGGTTCGGGGTACCCCCCAACCCAACATGTCACAAACTTTCCCCGGGTCCATCTCTAGGCCCCGGTCAGAGATCCGATATCCTAAGAAGTCAATGTGCGTTTTGTGGAATTCACATTTACACAGCTTAGCAACAGTTTCTGCTTGTGCAATGTGGTTAAGACCTCCCTCACCAATTTCATGTGTGACGGTAGGTCGGGGGAGTACAGCAATATATCATCTAGGTAAACAAGCGCCTCTTGAATAAGTGCTTGTGCAACACTTCATTGATCAGTCATGAAGACCCCCGGGGGTCCCTGAAGGCCGAAGGGCATCACCCGGTACTCGAACTGGCCGAGGGGGGTGTTGAAAGCAGTCTTATGCTCATCCCCTTCCCTGATGCGCACCTGAAAGTAGGCATCTCGAAGGTCCAGCTTGGAGAATATTTTTCCTTTTGCCGCTTCAGCGAGCAAGTCTTTAATCAACGGCATGGGATAGGCATTAGTGGAAGACACTGCATTTAAACCCCGGTAATCCGTGCAGAGTCGCAGCCCCCCATCCTTTTTCTTTCGGAGGAGCACCAGGGCCGCGTAAGGGGACGAGACCGATCGGATGAACCCTTGGGCTAAGTTCTTGTCAATGAACTTGCGTAGTTCCTCCTTTTCGGCTGGTCCCATCGCATAAATGCACCCCTTGGGAAGTTTCTGCCCCGGTAACACTTCAATGCTACAGTCGGAATGTCTATGCGGGGGAAGTTCATCCGCCTCCTCCTCCTCGAACACCCTAGCCAAATCCCGATTCTCGGGGGGAATGGCGAGCAGTTCCTCCTGAGCTAGACATATTCTAGGGCCTTCAGCTATCAGCTGCTGGCCCCATTTCGGGTTCCAACGGTGGCCTCGGCACTTAGGTGAAATGAACTGTACCTTCCCTTCGTCCCACAAGACGTAGGGATCATGCCCGTGCAGCCACGGGGCCCCGAGGACTAGCAGGAACCTGGCGGCTGAGGCGATCACGAATGCTCTGTCCTTCCAGTGATCCCCCACCCCGATTCGCAACGGCACAGTCTTGTACTCACACGGATCTTTCATTGTAGAGCCATCCATTTGTGTAAAGATGAGGGGATCTTTCAACTTTACTGCCCCAGCCTCCAACCCCATAACCAGGGAGGGGATGATCAGATCCCTCCCACACCCCGAGTCAATCAGGGCTCTCACCTGTATATGTGTTCTGAGGCTGAGGTTAATCGAAGTCACAGTCACAAAAAACAAGGAGGGAAAACTGCTCACATTTTGCGGCTCCGGGATCGGGCCCTGCTGCTCCATGCCTCTTACAGCAGGACCAATCCGTTTCCCGCCGGCTCGGGGTCGTCTCCGCTGGATTCTGCCTTTCCTTCTTCAGGAGCTGCCTGCAGGGCTTTGGCATATTTTGGCTTTCCCTTTGGCTTTTTCGCTGGCATGGCCAGGCACACTTTTGCCGGTTCGCTTGGCCCCTGTTTCTCGCTGCAGTCGGCCGCGAAATGGCCCCACTCCCCACACTTCAGGCAGAGCCCCAGCCGCATGCGGTGCTCCCAGGGGTGTAGGCCGGCCTCCTGCCATCGCGATGTCCAAGCGTAGGGTGTTCAGGCAGGTCTCCGCACTCTCCGCCTCTTGCATCCAGGCTGGGAGGGATACTGGGTCAACAGCCCTCAGGACAGTCTCCCGTATTTCGGGATTCAGTCCCACTCTTTATAGTTCCGCCAACACAGGATCAGGCCAAGTTTGCACTTTGGCCGCGTGTAGCTTAAACTCAGAGGAGTATTCCCTCACCGATCGCCTACCTTGCTTCAGGGTTCGCAGGAACGCCCTCACCTTGGGCCCAACGTTCCGGTCTTCAAACTAGGCTCGCAATGGCCACATAAAAGCGTCCAGGTTCATTAGTTCCGGGTCCTGGGTGTTGTGCAGCCCCGCATACCAAGCTGCCGCAGGGCCCCTGAGCCGAGCCACCACCACATCTACACGGCTACTGTCATCTGGGAACAGGTGGCCCAGTCTTTCCACAAACTTCATCACTCGGACCACGAAATAGGAGAGTTCCTCCGGGTTCCCATCAAAGGTGGCTTCGATGAGGTCTTTCGGGTGAGGTATCGCCCGTTCTCTCTGGCTGCCAGAATGTGGTGCTGGAACCGGGACATCGTGCGAGCCCGGTTGCGGGGCGTCCTCGGGCTGGGGCGGCTGCTGCTGTGGGGCCGGCGGAGCAACCGGCCCTGTGGGGACCACCGGTCGGGCCTCCCTCTCCTCCCTGATGGCTTGGATTACCAGCTGTGGGATCGCCTGGATGATGTCCTCCAGCGTCCGCTGCATTTTCCGTCTCTCTCAATGTGCCACCTCCATCCGCTGGGCTAGTTCCAATGCCTCCTCCGGGGACACCCAGCCATTTCTCACCTTCGTCCTCTCCGTCACCCATGCCCCGGGTAATGGCTCAAATGGGGCCCCAAAGGTGGGGAACCCCCCTGCCTCAGAAAATCCCCGGTTGAATCGACTGTCTCTTGGTGGCCCCTGCGTGAGCATATAAGTCTCAGCTGTAGAGTCTGGGTGAAACTGGCTCCAGCTGGAGCTTGGCTGATAACCATGGCTGGGCGGCCTCCTTGGCCACGTCAGGGTCAGAAACACCAGGGTCGATGTCGTCTTAGGAACGGCTCCCACGTCAGCTGCAGTTACTGGCGGCAAGGTAGGCACCGGCAACGCTGGGTCGTGGGGGTCCCCTGACCGGTCGTGGTAGGAGTTGGGATCCCCCCCGGAGTCGTCTTTCTCAGGAATCGGTTTCTCCTCTCCATCGCTCATCTTGGTTGTAGAGAGATGCGCAGAGATAGAGAATGGCGGATTCTTAACAGAATGTCAGAACCCACAGCCAACAATGAAGTACATGCATTCAGGAACGGTAATACCTTTATTGCAGAACTATAGATGCAGTAACATAGGCATTGTTAAGAATGGCGGCGGCCCCATGGGCATAATAGGATATAGGGTATTCGTATGCACACACACACACCCAGCACTGGCCAATTAGGCACCCTCCCGCGTGCGGGATAAGGCTTAGAGACCGTTAGGTAGCTGAAGCTGAGAACAAACACTCTCCCACGGCACCTAGGGAAATCCCAGACACTACAACACCCTCCTGCACATCTGTATAGATAAGTGTTTCGGTGCACAGCAGAGAAAGCACAGAAAGGAATGCAGTAGCAATTAACCTGAAAGGAAAGCAATAGCGATTAACCAGACACAGATCAAACTCCCCAACTTTCATGGCAGCATAGCTGACAATTACCTTGGCAACTAGTTGTGGTTTGGGCACTTTCATTAAGTCACAGATGTAGTTACGTTGCTCCCTCACAAATGGCAACTCTGCATCCCTGTTTTGAGAAGGGAAACAGCATATAAAGTTAGCATAACATTATCTCTCCCTTATTATAATTGAATGGCAACGTTCTATATCGCAATGTTCTAAATTTGGCCCCTTTAGTGTTAGGCCGGTGGGACTGCCACTTACCATATCTGTCGACCAATAAGAAGCCGAAGCCTGGTCCCGCCCACACCACCCCGCCCAGCGTTTCAAGGTCTTTTGCATATGGAAGCTGATTGGACTTCACTGCATTCCACACCTCAAACTCACCCCCCTCCCCGCAAGGCAGTTGGAATGTCAGTTGCATATGGAACCTTCAAGGTCTTTTGCATATGGAAGCTGATTGGACTTCACTCCATTCCACACCTCATACTCCCCCCCCTCCCCGCAAGGCAGTTGGAATGTCAGTTGCATATGGAACCTTCAAGGTCTTTTGCATATGGAAGCTGATTGGACTTCACTCCATTCCACACCTCATACTCCCCCCCCCCGCAAGGCAGTTGGAATGTCTGGGGTTGTGTAGGTCCCAGGATCATGTTTTAAAAGCTGCCTGGGGGATTATGGACCATTCACACACTTTCAACCTTAACATACCTCATAGGGGGAGAGGAGAATGATGACAGCTGCTTTGGTTCCCACTGCAGGGAAAGACTGCCCTTTCTCTAGGCAGAGGCTGGGGGGGACATAGGGTTGCCAACTCCAGGTTGGAAAATTCCAGGATATTTTAGGGATGAAGCCTGCTGAGGGTGGGGTCTGAGGAGGAGGAGGAGTAAGAGGGGGACCTCAGACAGATACAATGCCATACTCCCCACCCTCCAAACAAGCTGTTGCCAGTCTCCAGGTGACAGCTGGAGAGCTCTTAAAGCTCTGGTGCTAATTCAAAGTGCTGCAATTTATCGACAGAGTAGTGTTTTGGCAAAT
>NW_015175985.1:140011-147349 GCF_001447785.1 Gekko japonicus
TCTACAGAATCCACCCCCCAAAACTCCAGGTATTTCCCTCCTTAGAGCTGGCAACCCTACTTTCCCCTCAGTGCCTGTTGGTAGCCAACTAAGTTTGGTCCAGTCACCTACTTTGGCCTTTGGGAGAAAACATATTGGGGGCAATCCTGATAGGGTTGCCAACTCCAGATGGGAAATTCCTGGAGATTTGAGGGATGGAGCCTGAAGAGGGTGAGGTTTGAGGAGGGGTGGGACCTCAGACAGGTACAATGCCATAGACTCCACCCTCCAAACCAGTCAGTCCCTCAATCTCCAGGTGAGGGCTGGAGACCACTCAAAATTATAATTGCTCTGCAAAAGGGAGGGCAGAAGTCAGCTGAAGTCAAAGGGGCAGATAATGGTAGGTTGATGGTTAGCTGGGAAGGAGATGGGGTTGCCAACTCCAGGCTGGCAAATTCCTGGGGATTTGAGGGGTGGAGCCTGGAGAGGGTGGGGTTTGCGGAGGGGTGGGACCTCAGACAGGTAGAATGACATAGACTCCACCCTCCAAACCAGCCATTTCGTCCTTGGTAACAATTGTTGCCAATCTCCAGGTGAGGGCTATAGATCACTCAAAATTACAACTGCTGTTCAGGGAGCAGAGATCAGTTCCTCTGGAGAAAACAGTGGACTCTGTCATTATACCCTGCTGAGGTAACCACAGCAAATTGAAACTTTTTGCCCAAAGCCAGAGCACTCCCCCAAAGCCTCTTTCTAGATTCCGTTGTATTTATTTCCACAACGGGCTTTACTGCTAGTCCCTTAAATAAAGAGCCTTGAGGGCAAATATATTAATTTTGGGGACAGATTCATATGGTTGGATCCAGTTAATAGTCAATGGAAGATGCAAACAGTTGCAAATCTTTCCCATATCACCTTTCCGCCAGCAGTCCTTTCTATCTCCAAGAAGGTTTATTCAGAGGGTTGCAGGACCTGCATGGATCAACAGCCATGTCGCTTGGGAGGCTCCACTGGGAAAGGGGATGCAATCACTCTGTCTATTCTGCCAGTGTAGCTCAGCTGATGGATGATGAAAAGAACTGAGACTGATGAGTGATTACAGCTCTCATACTTTATTAATGCAGAACAAGACAACTTTAGCCAGCTCGCAGGCCAGCTTATATTCCTAGTGAAACCACCACCCAAAACACCCTCCACACCGTAATAGGCTATTTACAGGAGCCGAGAGTTCCATGGACTTTCGGCTGGGAGCTTAGCCCTCTGATTGGTGTGGGCTAGGATCCGCTTAGTCCATTGTTTCCTGGAGCGAAGCTCAGAGGTTTAGCAGGACCGCGTGGAGCCCCCGTCTGCCACACGGTCGGGACTGAATATATTATACCCCTCCCCCGTTGGTCCGCAACACACCCACAAATAAAGTCCTTGAGGTGTGCTGGTGCTTTCCTGGTGTGGGTGGAGTGGCGAAGTTTGGGGACTGTGCCTGGAGCCGCCGCCGATGCACCCAGCAGAGTGCTGCCCGGGGGCAGCGTAGCGGGGTCTGGTGACTGCGCCCTATTTGTAGCTGGGAGGTTGTCCTCGGGGTTGCTAGATGGGAGGTGAACAGCCGCTGTTGCAGGTGTCGCTGGCGGGGTTGACTACGGTGGTGGTGCTGTGGCTTCCAGAACGTCAGTGGCATCATATTCTTCTGGGTCCAACGGTAGCATTCGTTGGCGCAGCTGGTCAATATGACAGTGTAGGATCTGTCTGTCCTCACTGGAGACCTCGTAAGTTTGGAGCCCCTTGATCCTTACCACTCGGGCCAGAATCCAGGCTGGACCCCCCGTGCATAGTTCCTGGCATACACAGGATCCTCGGGAAAGAATCCCCTGGCCGTCTTGTTGGACTCAGTGTTCGGTGCTTCTTCAGGGGTGCGGTCTGGGTGAAGGCGGTCCAGCTAGGTCGTCAGGCGGCAGCCTAGGAGGAGCTCTGCTGGGCTGCACCCAGTCGTGGTGTGGGGCATAGTTTGCTGGCCAAAAAGAAATGCAGCCAGTTTATAGACTCAGACCTTAGAGTCCAAGCAATGGAGGGTGTCTTTGGTCATCCGGACCATGTGCTCCGCTTGGCCATTGGTTGCGGGATGGAAGGGGGCAGACCAGACATGGTGGATCCTGTAGTACCGGGTGAAGTCCTGGAACTTGCTGAATGTGAATGCAATCCTGTTGTCAGCGACTAAGGTATCGGGGATGCCCTGAGCACTGAAAATCCGCCACATAGCCTGGATTGCTGCTTTAGAGGAGGTGGAGAACACGGGGACTACATCCAGCCACTTGCTGTAGGCATCCACCAGGATGAAGAAGAGTTGCCCCTGGAATGGTCCCGCAAAGTCCAAGTGCAACCTGGACCAGGGGCGGTGGGAGGATTCCTAGGCTCGTTCTGGGGCCCGGGGTGGCTCTGGTCAGGAAGCTTGGCAAGGCTGGCACCTCTTTACTACATCCTCTACATCCCGGTCCAACCCCGGCCACCAGACGTAACTTCTAGCCAGGGCTTTCATTCGCACCACCCTGGGATGTGCTTCGTGAAGGGTGGTTAGGACCCGTTCCCATAATGGCGTACACCACCCAGTCCAAGACACGGGCGAGTACCTTGTCCTTGGCCATGCAGCGAACGACGCCTTTGACGTGGACCGGCTGGTCTGGAAGGGACTCCAGGAGGGCGATCAGATGAGCCGGGGACGGATCCGGGTTGCACGCAATGTGTGAGGTTGTAGGGGTACCCCACCAGGAAAATCGACCACCAGAGCACCCAGGGGGGAGATCATGTGAGGGGTCTGGCGGTCGGGGGCCAGGAGGCCGAGCAGCGGTTTGTGGTCTGTAAAGACTGTGAAGGGTCGTCCGTACAAGTAATGGTGAAACTTTTTCACCCCCGCCACTATAGCCAGTGCCTCTTTATCTATCTGTGCGTAGTTACGCTCCGCAGCAGACAATGTCCGAGAATAATATGCAACCGGTACCTCGCGGCCGTCCGGCAGCCGATGGTCCAGGACCGCCCCAATCCCATAAGGCGGCGCATCACACGTGAGGACCACCAGAAGCGCTTCATTGAAATGAGTGAAGACCAAATTAGAAACCAGAAGGTCCTTAACAGCCTGGATAGCAGCAGCTTGGGGCAGACCCCAGACCCATGACGCGGACTTGTCCAGGAGTCGGTGAAGCGGATCAGCAACCGCGGCCTTGAGTGGCAGGAAGGAATGGTAAAAGAAGGCCTGCAGCTCTGACTTGGACCCGGGGGGGGTTGAGTGATGGCCTTCACCTTGTCCTCGGTGGCCCAGAAACTCCACGCGAGGGACCCCCAGGAGGCATTTTTCCCTCTTGACCTTGAGCCCAGCCGCGTCAAACCTCTGGAGCACCACCCGGAGCTGGTCTGCAAAGGACGATGTGTCCGGAGCCGCAATGAGCACGTCGACTAAAAATGGCTGTACTCCGTGGATACCTTTAAGAAGGGAATCCATAAAAGACTGAAAGATTCCCAGTGCGAACTGGAGTCGGTGTGCCTTGAAAGCCCCCTTATAAGTGGTAATTGTTTGGGCCTCGGCGGTGGCAGCATCAACCGGTAACTGCTGATATGCCTGAGCTAAGTCCAATTTGCCGAAGACCCAGGCCCCCGCCAGAGCGGCAAACACATGGCTGACCACCGGCACCGGATAAGCATGGGGCTGCAGGGCCTTGTTCAACGTGCATTTGTAATCCGCACAAATGCACACATCACCGTTTGACTTTACTGGGGTGACTATAGGGGTCTCCCACTGGGAGGACACAACCAGTTCCAGCACCCCTTGGTCCACCAGGCAGTCGAGCTCAGCCTCAATCTTTGGCTTCATTGCAATTGGGGGTTGTTGTTGTTGTTCAGTAGCACAGTCGAGTCCCACTCTTCGCAACCCCATGGACCAGATCATGCCAGGCCTTCCGGTCTTCCGCCATCCTCTGAAGTTTGCTCAACTTCATGTTCGTTGCATCTATGACACTGTCTAACCATCTCATCCTTTGCCGTCCCCGTCTTCTTTGACCTTCAATCTTTCCCAGCATCAGGGTCTTCTCCAGTGAGTGCTCCCTTCTCATTTGGTGGCCAAAGTATTTGAGCTTCAGTTTCATTATCTGGCCTTCCAGGGAACAGTCAGGGTTGATTTTTTTTAGGATTGATTGAATTGGGGGTAGCCTGGCCTTAATCCAGATTGGGCGGACTGCGGGGTCTAGGTCTAGCAAGATGGGCCCCCCGGAATACCGCCCGAATGTGCCGTTGAAAACTCGGGGAAACTCTCCACATATGGACTCAAACCCTTGCGATCGGACGTGGTTAACACCTGTGAGCGACAATCCCAGAGGGCCAAATCAAAAGAGGCCCAGTAGGCTGGAGAGCCACCCGTCCACCACCAGCAGGTCCAGGAGGCCATTAAAGTCTTTGAACTGAACCCGGAACTTGCCCAGCCCAGCCCCGCCACGGGGTTCTTATTAAAGTCCCACAAGGTTAAACCCCGTGGCTTTTGTGTGTGTGGGGTCCCCCCGGGGATACAGTGTGCGGAACGTATCCACGGAGATAATGGAAAAAGACGACCTCATGTCAATTTCCATGCTACAGGGAGACCCCTCTATTAAGACATTCACGTGCATTTTGTTGGGGCTATCTGGGGGCAAGTTACATACCAGATGTTGCTGGTGGTGGGCCGAGAGGGTGTGGAAGTCAGTGTGAAGGTCTGTCGAGGTCTGGTGGGCAGACGTCTTCTGGCGCTGTCTTTTGGAGCGGCAGACCCTGGATATGTGCCCTGATTTGTTGCACGTCTGACAGATGGCATTCCGGAAACAGCACAACCAGCGTTCATGCTCTTCCCCGCAGCTGGCACACGCAGGCGAGGTAGATGATGACGCTCTGGACGAGATGGATCCTGCTGCACTATGGGGGTGCTGGGATGGCCAGTGGCGGACCTGCAGAACCTCGTCCTCATCTGAGACGTTGGAACCAACGGCCGCTTGCGTGTGGTGGACCGCCTTGTCGTGGCAGTCATGGTGCGACTTCTCATGTGCGGTGGCCTCCCAGAGCGCTTTGTCGAGATCCAAGTCATCTTGGCTGACCAGCTTCCTCCGGAGTTTGGGCTCCTGTAGGCCCAGTAGGAATTGATTGCGAAGAGCGAGCCAAATCCGGGAATGAACACCTTGTGGCGGCCCGCTGGAGGGTCGCTAGGAAGTCGGAGGTGGTCTTTTCAGGACCCTGAACTCATGTAAAAAAGTCCATCCGCTCTGCAAACTTCGTAGGTTTGGGGGCCAGGTGGTCTGAGAGCGCCTTGACCAAAGTGGTGTACGCCTCATCTTTGGTCAGCCAGGGCACTATCAATCCTTGAGTAAGATATGCGCCTCCATACGACCGTGCTGGAAGAGATACACCTTCTTCTTCCCTGGATCTGTGACGTCATGGATGGTGAAGTGGCTCTCAAGGGTCTCCAGCCAGGTCTCCCATTGTGTGGGGTGGGAGATGTCGAAAGCTGGGAGGCTCTTGGAGGCAGCAGCCATCTTACGCTTCCACATGGAGGTGAGGCTCGGGAGCTGTGGCAGCGATCGGTGGCGAGGAGTGGTGCGGTGCAGCTCTCTGGGTCAGTGGTGCGATGCTCGGAGCTGGGGAGCGGTGTGGTGAGTGGCGACCGGATAAATCCCATCCTTGTCGCCAGTGAAAAGTACTGAGACTGACGAGAGATTACAGCTCTCATACTTTATTACAGAAGAGGAAAGGACAATTCCCCTTTCCCCCTCCCCACTGCAGCCTCTGACCTGTGTAGCTATTAGTTCACATGGGTCCTGCAACCCCAGTAAAAAACTTTTCAGGGGTCAGAAAGGACTGCTGGAGGAAAAGGAACATAGGAATGATCTATGAGCCTTGCATCTCTGGATTGCTGAATGCAACCCATAATTTGCAAATTGCTGTGGCTATGATCCACAAAGTAAACAAACAGAGGGGTGCAGTTTAAATTCTTTTGCACTCTTGAGGCCTAAAGTATCACAACAGTGACCATTTTGATTTATACCAAACCTTTCCAGTAGTCCAGTGTAATATGCATCTGAGGCAGCAGATTGTTCAAAGATTGTATTTTCCTCAGAAATTTAAGTAATATGTATCTGTTTGGTAAACTCTGCACTCTAGAGCAAATTATTACATTGTAATGAGAGGTTGGGATCAGCACAAAATTTTAAGTATGGTTAGGTTAACTCACCAGTTAGTATCACTCAGAATTCTCATAACTTCTTCTATAATGTCGGGGTCAGCTATATCACTATAGGTTATTAGCATTTCATAAATTTGACTAGCCGTTGTCTTCCTTATCTGGAGATTAAAAAAATAAAATTGTAGTTGCTCTAATGATAGGTCGATTATTGTATTTTGCTAACCACGTGATTGGTTAAAACTGCTTTTTTCTGATGCTAAGAGTATGTAACCCCAGAACAACCAGAATGCTGACAGAAGAGGCAGTATCAGATTCAGAAAGTCAGAGCTTTTCAAGCACTAGGCTACAACAATAGAGTTGTATGCAAACAGTTGTTCTATTTGGGCTGTGGAGCCAAAAAGCATGAGAGCATAGGATTTATAAAATCTGTTTTTGAATGATATAGGTCAAGGATCCAGGCTGCAGAAACCTAATATCGCTGATGTGGGGGAGGGTGTATGTCTTACTAATGCTTTGCATCTAGAAGGTCCCATGTTCAATCCCAGGCATCCACAGTTAAAAGGGCAGATAACTGGTGTTGTGAAATATCTCTATCTGAGACCCTGGAGAGCCAATGCCAGTCAGAGTAGACCACACTGACCTTGAAAGATTAATCATCTGACTGAGTATAAGGCAGCTTCATGTGTTCACATGCTTAGCAATAGACTGGAAACTCTGTAATTCTTTGTGTTTTGCTCCATGTCTGAATATCTGGGGGGACCGCTTCCACATCCTATAGAAACCGTTCTGAGTTTATGATGGATGAAGGGCAAGGATTCAGTGAACAGTACTGGGAACAATCCTTACAGATGAGAATAGTCATATTAAAGCCATCCCAGGTGCTCCTGGGGCAACTGGGAGAGAACTGGCCAGAAACAGAACTAATGTCATTTTTGAGGCATTGAGGAGATAAAATCTCCTCAAAAGATCTCAGCACGAGGTGATGCTTTCGGAAAGAAGAAAATGGTTGAATATCTTATTACCTGGCCAGTAGAGCCTGTGATCAAATCTAGATCAAGTCAAGCCTGAACTCTTCCCAGAAGCTAAAATGCCTATCGTACTTTGGACATATTATGAGAAGACAAGAGTAAGTGGAAAATACAATAATACTAGGAAAAGCTGAAGGCAGCAGGGAAAGA
>NW_015175985.1:147530-190782 GCF_001447785.1 Gekko japonicus
CACACACACACACACACAGAGTCGGTGAGAGCCTTTATATCTAAGGGAGAGGTCAGAGGCAACATCCTCACTCTCTCTCTCTCTCACACACACACACACACAGAGTCATTGAGAGCCTTTATATCTAAGGGAGAGGTCAGAGGCAACATCCTCCCTGACTGGCTTGGAGATGAGGTAAGCACACACTCTAGTGAATCAAGGATTGGGCACTTGTCAGGCTTCTTGCTTAGGGGCCAGGGCTGTATCCTCTGAGGCCTTGTACATTTATGACTTGTGTGAGGAAAAAATGGAAATAGTTCTGAGGGTAGCTGTAATCTTTGTAGCTTGTAAGGATGCCACTAAATGCAATAAAATCAAGTGGCTTTTATTTGGACATTAAGTGTTAAAAACTGAGAGTGTATACATTATTAGGGTTTTATAGTTTTATTTCTTCTTTATTTAACAGTCTGATGACTCAGCAGTCTTGGGACAGAACTAGTCTTACAAATACCATCCTCTATTCCCATCCTCAGATAGAAACCACTGCTGCCAGGAATTTAGTAAAGGTAAAGCTTTCCCTTGCTCGAAAGCTAGTCGGATCCGACTCTAGGGGGCAGTGCTCATCTCAGTTTCAAAGCTGAAGAGCCAGCGCTGTCTGAAGACATCTCCGTGGTCATGTGGCTGGCATGACTAAACACCAAGGCACACGGAACACTGTTACCTTCCCACCGAAGTGGTACCTATTTATCTACTTGCAATTTCCTTGCTTTCAAACTGCTAGGTTGGCAGGTGCTGGGGCCAGAGACGGGAGCTCACTCTGTCACACGGCACTAGGGTCTTGAACTGCCGAACTACGGACCTTCCAGTCTTAACCTCTAAGCCACCGTGGCTGTGCCAGGAATTTAGCCACATTCAAAGTAATACCAGGATCAATATCAGCTAAGAGGGAGGACACAAAAACACAGGGAACATTGGAAACTATCACCAGCTGTATCCATCAGTCTCTCAAAGGGGCACTCGACACACAATCAAAGAAAATATGGGATAAAGTTTCAGTTGCCCCAGACCCACATGCACAGTTTCTCCAAGTATCCTTGGAAACTCTAACCAACATCTTCAATACTTACAATAGGAAACGGATGGCAAAGAAGGAGGAAGAGCTGAAATAAAACTTTCTTTCTCATGTCACCTTGAAATTGAATCAGGCCACAAAACCTAAGGGGAAAAGTATCTTTGTTTCATCCATGGCTTTCTTCTGTAGTATTGTATCAGAGATACATTTTATAGATAAATTCTACAATAATTCATAAGTGGAGCAAAGTGAATTTTGATGAATTGCAGTTACAAAAAATCATTAAGTGTTTAGAAACTCTCTTAGGAATGGATGCTCCAGGGAAATGGATTAAAAAATTAAATGGCAGTCACTAAAAAAAAATTTTCCATCACTCACAACAAACAAAGAGGCTCTCTAGAATAAAGCATATGAAGTTTGCGATAAGTATTATTGCTTATTTTCATTCTGAGGAAAGATAAATAGATTGATAGTAGACAGACATTGAATTGTCAATGCCCTAACATATCAGTCTTCTATCAATTCATTCTTCTTTCTTGTATTTCAAAATAAAGCAGTGAAAAATTATAGCAGCTGTAATAACTTGCATAGTTTTCCATAGCAGACACTTGGAAAAATTACAGCATTTTTACATATTTTCAAAAAAGATAAGTGTTGCTAAGCTCTAGAATGAAATGTTCCATATGCTGACCCCTATGCTACTATTTTAGATTTGTTGTAAGCAAGACAGCCCCCCCCCCCAAAAAAAAAGATTTAGAGAACTATTTGGCTAAATCATGTGAACCAGTAGCAGCAAAAGTGTTGGAACTGTAGATTAAGTCTCATGTAGATACCCCCTTTATTATTGATGCATTTCAATCATAACCTACCAAGTCAATTAGGAAATTGTCTGGAATACCAACATTCAAACTGAGCTGTGGCTTTATAAATTTAATTCTGCACCACCAATGGGCTGTGGGGTCATTTAACTGGCAATATTTGTTCGACCTTCAATATTCATACAAAGTCTTTTTTAATTCACAGTGGTTCTGCCAACACTTAGATATTTTACAAGGACATGCACAGTGAAATCCTTTTGCATTTTACCATTTCTCTGTGGATTACACTGCTGTGGAAATCATTATTTTAGAACACCTTGTTATTTTCCCCTAGAAAATCACAAACCCACAGATAGGAGAAAAGTGACTTCCTTATCAAATGGGTTTATTTTCACAGCCCACTATTTTACCATTCCCCCACTTTCTTACAATTTTGAACCAACATACACTGCAGTACTTGAGCGAAGTTTCTGGATGTCTTTAGACCTCTTGATTTCTTCTTTACAAAGCGCAAGTAATTTCATGGGAAAGGGATGGCTGGGGGGAAAAATGAGATAAGGTCTCACAGTTCAGCAACATTGACCTTGACTTCTCTAGGAAAAAATATATTGGTTAGCACAGTGCAAACAGCTATGCTATAGCTTTGTACATAATTGAGAACTTGTCAGGTTTACATGCTTTCTAAAACAGACTTCTATGTAACTCAAGCTTGTTTTGAGTTTTCCCCAAAAAAGTTGGCCCAATAAAATTAGTGTAAGTTTGCATGTATATGCAAAGGACAAAGAGATACGTGATGTCAGAGAGCAAAAGGAGCACAAGTTTGCACATGTGCAAACTATCCCCAGGGGAAAGTATTCTATATACTGGACCATAAAGAGGGGGTGGAGGATGTTATTTTTTTGTAATCTGGGTAACTTTCTCCACAATTATGCAAGATTGTTCACAAGACTGAATGGAATTTATTGGATATTAATTCAGTTAACAGGAGTGCTAGCTGCTTTGCAGCACAGGACAATGGCAATATGGAGAATATGGAGAAAAATGACAATGTACACATTCGGCAACGAGGCCAATTGCAGTGGAGCATCTGGAAAGAATTTAGTGCATATGTAGGATTCTGAATCTGAAATAGACCTGTTTTGCTTTCTGTCATCTGCCAATTCCACGTTTGCAATAACTAACCTACGGGTGATCTCAAATAGCACAGCCTCTCCAAAGGAAATTGAGAAAATTCCTTCTCCTGTATGGGCAGCACTCCAGTAGAAACAGGAGCAGTGCCTGGGGAAAATGGATCTGTCTAAAGGCTCTGTGCTATCCAAATTGGGCACACGTGTTCTCGAAAACAGAACTTTTAAAAAATGTGATCTGCACTTTAGCTAGATGAATCATAACATTGCTGTAGTAGTAATTAACTCAGGGACAGGACACACAGTGCCGCCCGTCAGCAAAAGAAACAAATTACCAATGTTAAGAAGTCACCTGTCCATGTGTAAATCTCTTGACTGGTTATTAAGACCTGTAAGCTACATTCCATGGCACATTACCAAAGCTTCAGCAAATGTGTATAAAGGATACTCATATGCATAAATATGTTTGATCCGAAACAAAAGGAAAGGACAAGAATGAGAAGACTATTCTGACCACTATTAGGAGCACATGAGTTATTTTTGCAGAATCTGGTAGACCTCAAGTACCATACAGGGAAACCTAACAGGAAGTTGGTGCTTACCTTTAAAGCCCTATAAGGCCAGGGGCCAGCATACCTTCAGGACCGCCTCCTCCCATATGAGCCCCAAAGAGCACTGAGGTCTACCAACCAACATCTTTTGGTAGTCTCTGGCCCCAGGAACATCCAGCTTGCCTCAACTAGGGCCAGGGCATTTTCGACCCTGGCCCCCACCTGGTAAAATGAGCTTCTGTATGAGATCAGGGCTCTGCGGGATCTATTACAATTCTGCAGGGCCTGCAAGATGGAGCTCTTCCACCAGGCTTTTGATTGAGACAGCGGATGTCCCTTTCCTCCCCTCCCCCTCTGGTGGCCTGGACCTGAATAATCATATGAGACTACCAACCCCTGAGACATCTAGTTAAACTAGACACAGCACTTTATGAAAAATGTTGTTATACTGTTCTATCTGTTTGAATTGGTTTTAACTGTATTGTGTATTGTATTCAGATGGTTTTATGTTGTTTTATGATGCCAAATGGCCTTGTAAGCCACTCTGAGCTTGCTTCGGTGGGGAGGGTGGGGTACAAATAAAAAAACAATTAAAAAACTGTTTTACTCAGTTCAACTAATTCACTGGAATTATTCTTACAAAACAATTATCTTCTCAACAGAATCTTCTCAATAGAACATCCTACTAGTGTTTGAGAATTAGCCCCTTTGTAAATTCTATGTCAACACTGCAAAATCTGCAGCAGAACAAGCCTGATATTGTTATCAGATGCTTCATCTTCCACAAACAAAACACATTATCCAAAGTCAACTGATTATAATTGTACAATTCTGACCTTGTCGTGAAATCTGCAAAGGCTTGGCAGTTTTTGAGTTACTAACAAGCAACACATCAGAAGCTTTGAGAGTGTTGGAAGAACAAAGAGGCTACCAGATCCACAATCTAAGACATGTTTCCCCCCTCTAAATACGGCTATGGTGGATGGCATACCACCACCAATGATATTTGATGTGGCCAGGTTTGTTTAACTGACTTCTACAGGATGATATTGTGCTGTGGTTATATCTGTGGCCACTATGAAGGTTTTGTGGCAGTACCTCAGGCCACAGCTAATGGTCAGACTGAGATCCACTCAGGCAGTGGCAGCCTTTGGAGTCCAATTGTTAGTATTACGTGGATTCTAACAGAAAGAAATTTGTGAAAATGGTCACATTCAGGCATTTCATTTTGGGTTGAATCAACCTATAAAAGTAACTATTTTCTATTTAAAAACTTTTCCATTATTCAGACATGTCCTTTAGTGCTGTTTCTATGCAATTAACAGTCCTGACAACAGATATCATTAGTTGTGAAAGTTTCCCTCCCTTTAGGAGAGGAAGGGGAAACTGCAATAGTAGGAAAATATGCCTTCAATGTATCTGTTAGCACCTTTCCATGTAAAGCATACAATCTTTAATCTCCAGTTTCCCCCCCTAAATCCCCAAGGGTTTTTTAAAATTTTGTTTTTACAATCAGCAATGGAAACAAAGCCATGGCATTTAAAAGTGAAACAGTAAACTGATCATAGAGTAAAACTCATGAAAGTGAATAGGAAACTATGCAGCATTTCTGAGCTTCCAGCCTTTGTAAAAACTCCCAAAACCTAAACAGGAGAGTTGGAAAAAAATCTGCACTTTAAACAAAGTTCCTTTTTATCTGATTTTGTCCCCTTTTCTACAGAATGCAACTACTGGAGCTGCACTTCAATGCATGGAATTTGTGTGCTACTTTTTTTTTTTTTTAAAGCAAAGCCAAAAGCAGCTATAAGTGGGGAATGATTTGAAGTGAAGGGAAAAAAACGGTAAAGGGAAATGGAAGATTTGTATTCATTTACTGTGAAGCTTCCTTCTCGGTGGTCCAGAGTGGGGCAGTCCTTGACTCCTTACTCCTGGGAAAGCACCTCCTCTTCCATAAACAGGGCCGGCCAAACTTGATCCCAGGGAGAAGGGGCTTATCCTCTGATTCCCAGTCAAATTGAAAGCCAACCTCCTTCGAACGCCTGTAAACATAAGCTTAACAAACATTCCCGTCACCCCCCCAACCCCAGTAGCCACAAAAACTACCAGTATCCAGGAGCTCCAACGACAACAAAACCTTTATTCAAACTTCAACCAGAACCATCAACAGTAATACATTGTATGGTCTGGCCCTCAGACCTTCACTTCACACAGTCAACATAAGTCTTCTCAGCTCTCCCACAGGTCCTTGAAAGACCCGAGAATTGCCGCCTCAAACAAGGGTGGGTAGGACTGCCCCACTCTGGACCACCGAGAAGGAAGCTTCACAGTAAGTGAATACAAATCTTCCATTCTCTGGTGGTCCATTGTCCACTCGGTAATGTCTTGTAAACGAATGTACAGACCTCTAGGTAGCAGCTTTGCAAATGACTTCCAGAGAAGGGAAAGCTCTGTACGCCACTGAAGTGGCCGCCCCTCTCAAAGAGTGAGCTGAGACTCCCTCAGGGGGCACCAACCCCTGAACTTTATATGCCTGAGCTATACACTCCCTCATCCACCTGCTTAAAGTGGAATTGGACACTCCCTTCCCCAGTGAAGCTTGTCTAAAGGAAACAAATAAGAATTCTGTCTTCCTCCAACCCTTAGTCCTGTCTAAGTAAAAACTCAGTGCCTTACACACATCCAGACAGTGCCATAACGTCTCCTTCTCATGTATAGGGTTAGGACAGAAAGATGGGAGGACGATATCCTCAGATCTATGGAAACTGGAATTGACTTTGGGAATGAATGCTGGGTCTAGACGAAGCACCGCCCTGTCATTGTGAAAAACACATCGTTCCTTATGGATAGACAGAGCCCCTAACTCTGATACCCTCCGAGCGGAAGGTGATCCCCACAAGAAATATCATCTTCAGTGTCAATTCCTTCACAGGACAGGAAGACATGGGTTCAAGTGGTGCCTTACATAAGGCTTGTAGCACCATGTTTCAGCTTCCAGGTGGGAAATCTATGAGCCGTTGGAGGATTTATAATTGATGTCCCTCTCAAGAAACATTTAATGTGTGGATGGCTGGAAAAGGATTTTCTGTTTTGCACCCCCTTAACAGCAGATAGAGCCGTCACTTGGTGCTTTAGGGTGCTAGTACTCAGACCCATATCCAGGCCCTTTTGGAGAAAGGCCAACACCTTCCCCACTTTAGCCTGCAGTGGTATCAGCCCCCTCTCTGAACACCATTCCTGAAAGGTCTGCCATGTCCTATTATACATTTTATTAGTAGACACTTTCCTATAAGCAAGCAGGGTACCAACCACCCCTGTTGCATAACCCAAAGTCTCTAGTTGTTTTCTCTCAACATCCAAGCTGTCAACTGTAACATCTCTGGTTGCGGATGGATCGTTGACCCCTGAGATAACAGGTCCTGTCTGAGAGGAAGACGCCAAGGATCTCTGATGGACAGTCTCACCAAGTCCTGGAACCACACTCTCCTTGGCCAGAAGGGCGCTATCAGAATCAAGTCCGCCCTCTGGTCTATCAGACACTGCAGTACCCTGGGAATGAGCGACAGAGGAGGGAAAGCGTACAGCAGACCATTTGGCCATGTCAAGTTCAACGCATCCATGCCTAGGGTTCCTTCCTGCTGCGTCTTTGAGATGAATTGAGTTACCTGAGTGTTCATGCTTGATGTGAAGAGATCCACTTTCACTCTTCCAAACTTGTCTGTGACCTGCTGAAACACTTCCCTGTGAAGCATCCATTCTCCTTGATCTACCGTGTGTCTGCTTAGCCAATCTGCTACCACGTTTTCTTTCCCTGCAACGTGTACGGCTTTTATGGACTGCACGTGTTCCTCCACCCACTGCATCACCTGCAATGCTTCCAAATGTAGTATCCAGAATCTCGTGCCTCCATGCCTGTTGATATAGGCTTTGGCCGTCATATTGTCTGTCCTGATCAGAACATGTTGTCCCATCAAATGTGGCTGAAGACATGCCAGGGCTAGTTTTATTGCCCTGAGTTCCAGGAAATTGATGCTCTTGAACGTCTCTGTTTCCGACCAGGTACCTTGTATCATCAGCCCCTGGGAATGAGCTCCCCATCTGAAAAGACTCGCGTCTGTCATCAGTAACGTTCTGCAGGGTTCCCGGAGTGGTATTCCTTTGGAAAACCTGGTTGGCGTGAGCCACCACTGTAGCTCATTTTTTACTGTCTGTGGTAACGCCACAACATGGACCACCTTGTGAGCTATGACCCTCTGATAACGCAGTAGAAAATGTTGTAAGGGTCTTGTGCGCACTCTTGCCCAAGGGAGGAGGTCTTGACATGACACCATCATGCCCTGGAGACAAGCAAGAGTCATCACCTCCACTGTTTGAGTTTCCAACACCTGAGAAAGAAGTGTTAAGAATTTTGTCAGTCTCTCTTGAGAAATTAACACTTTGTCCTTCCTTGTATCTATCTGACCGCCCAGGTGAGTCGGTAAAAGAGTACTCTTTTCCCTATTTATTACAAATCCGTGCTCCTGTAACACCTGGATTGTCATTTCCAAATGTTGGCTCGTTTGTAAACTGGTACTCGCTTTTATCAGGAAGCCGTCCAGATACGGAAATAGCACCATTCCTCATATCCTCAGGACCGCCACTAACGTCACCAGCACCTTGGTAAAAACTCTTGGTGATGATCTGAGTCCAAAGGACAGCGCCCGATATTGGAAGTGTTTGCCTTGATATGCAAACCTCAGGAATTGTCTGTGACTGATTCTGATTAGGATGTGCAGATACGCTTCTGCTAAGTCTATGGATCCCATGAAATCCTGCTTGTAGAGATTGCAGAATTGTTTTCAACTTTTCCATCTTGAATTTTCTCGGTTGTATGTGTTTGTTGAGCCATTTTAAATCCAAAATAGCTCTGGTGTCCCCATTTTTTTTCGATACTGTAAAGAAGATAGACACCTTGTCACTTCTCCTTCTCTGGTACCGTCTCTATGGTTCCTATATGCAGAAGATGTTGTATGGCCTGTATCATTGACTTGTGTTTTTCTGGTAAGCATTTCTTTGGAATCTCCAGGAAACGGTGTCTCAGAAGTTTTTCGAATTCCAAGGCATATCCCAGAGTCATCGTGTCCAGAACCCATTTGTCGGAGACTGTTTGGTGCCACTGATTTGAGAACCTCTGTAGTCTGGCACCTATACCCGTCACTAACTGTGCATAGTCATCCTGACGTAGGTTTCTTGGGACCCTTTGCCACTTGTCCGGGCTTCCCCATGAATGGACGAGGCCCCGCATCTCTGTGTTTTTGTTGCCACCTTCCTTTGAAGCCTCTGGTAGACTGCGTTCTGTCATCCCGTTGGAAGTCTCGAAAGGACTGAGGTCTCCCTTTATACTTTATGGTTTTTTCCTTTGATGGCAGCACCCGCTTTTTGTCGTCCTTGACTAAATAGCGTTCGAGTCCTGCCCCAAAGAGATTAATGCCTTTAAATGGTACCGCTGCCACCCTGGACCTTGCAGCTGGATCAGCATCCCAGTGTCGTAGCCATGTGTTTCTCCTAGCCATTACACTACAGGCCATGGCCCGTGCTGATAGTTGCATCGCGTCCAAGGACGCGTCTGCTGCAAATGCTGTGGCCAGCGCAATCTTTTTCAGTTCATCTTTCAGGCTCTTAGGCATATCACTGTCAGAAGAAGCTAATTCTTATGCTCAAGTGTAAGCCACTCTGGCAAACAGCAATCCCGTAGTCGACGCCCTCAGGGAAATAGCTGAGGTCTCAAAATCCCTACGTAGGGCCTTTTCTACCTTCTTATCACAGCTGTCCCATGGTAGGCCAACAGCATCCATAGGCAGGAGGGATGTGGATGCTAGTGAGTTGATCAGATCATCCACCGTGGGAAGATTAATCCTCTTTGTTGCCTCTGGAATAAGGGTTCCCAGACTTGGTATTGGCTGGATGTTCCCATTCTTGGGATTCCCAGACTTGGTATTGGCTGGATGTTCCCATAAGTAAAAGGCTGCAGGGATAGGAACTCCTGTTGTTTTAGTAGATGTTTTGGGTATGGCCTTGGCAGCCCCCACAGGCAAGCCTGGGTCCTCCTTGTCCTCCTATGTCTTAGGAGTATATGTTAATTCTAGGGACCTAATAACCTTGGACAAAACTTTATTATACAGGTCCTGTGGGAAAAGTCTTGATTGTGTGATTGGCATCACTTCCTCTTCTTCCTCTGATAGTTCTCCTTCTTCCTTTTCTGGGACAGACAATATAGAGTCATCATCATCATCATCATCCAAGTCACTAACTAAGGGAGTGAAACCTTCTTCCTGGACCTGGACTCTGGTTTTCGTTGTAGGGGGAGGGGTACGTTCTAAACTAGGACTCCTATCCCTTTTAGAGTTAGATCCAGCATTTTGACCAGCAGCTGTTTGTTGCCAAAGTCCTGTAAATTCCTTTCGCATTTCCTCTTTAAGCCAAGATAAAAGTTTAAATTGGGCTTCAGCCCCAGTATTTTCCATGGCTTGAGAAGTTAAACTGATGAACTGTGAGGGTTCCAGGCTCCCAGAACCTTGAGAGCTAGATGTTCCCGCCTTTTCAGCCATTTTAGTGGATATCTGAAAGTGAGTCTCCATCACTATTCTATCCACCCAAAATAGAGGATCCTTCTCCCCCTTGCTATGCCACATGCAGTAGGTACTGGGCAGAGTTACACTCGCCATTCCCCAGCCATAAAAACCTTAATCAGGTCTATATCCCATTCTCAAAGTCAGCCTTAACCAGTACTGCTTGAAAATAAGGGAAAAGGTGGAGTGGCAGAGGCAAAAAAGGGGGAGGTTGGAAGCAAAGGTACACCTTTGCACACGTTCCCCTCTTCTGAGTTCCACCATCGCCCATGCACTTCGCCTTACACAGTCCTACCATGATTCAGATGAAACGGGTAGACTGCTTTGGAGCTTCTTCCTCCTTGCCGCCTTCTGTAAGCAAGAGAGGGCTCCATTGGTGCGCCGAAAGGGAAAAGGTGACGGTGTTTCCCTGTGCCTCCCACGGCCATCTCTCTAGGGCACCACTCTCCCAGCCTTTTCGATCGTCGTCTCACCCCCAGACCGCTGCTTTAAGCCGTGGTCAGACAGGGGGTCGGGAGGGGGAAAGCTAGTCGCAACCACACTCCCAGCGGGGCCCAGAGAGGATTCCTCAACATCATGGCCACCTGGATTCAGTGTAGCTGGCGTCGGATTCACAATGAAGCGTCTCTCACAGATGCAGTGGCCAGGAAAGGAATTCCACTAAGGCCTCTTCGCTTGTTGTTGTCACTTTTGAAGTCGTCTGGGATCTTTGTGCTCGCAGAGCGCAGCCAGCACAGCAGGGCCGGTAAGACTGGGGATCAGAGGATAAGCCCCTCCTCCCTGGGATCAAGTTTGGCCGGCCCTATTTACGAAAGAGGAGGTGCTTTTCCAGGAGTAAGGAGTCAAGGACTGCCCCACTCCTGGACCACCAGAGAAGGGTTAAATAGCCACCAACTGAAGCAGAAGATTTTCAAAAATCTTGTTTAATGTACGGGCTGCAAAAAAGGAGTCACAACATAGCTCTTGGATCTACTAATGAAGCTTCAAAACAGAAGACTGTCCTAGATACACCTTCTGTCAAGATAAAGAAAATCTGTATGAATTCCAGTAATACAGATGAGGCAGAATGCAACTTTTCTTTGAAGATCTTCCAGCAAGGGGAACCCAACTCCCCATTAATAAACACTTACTTTTCTTCAGCTACAAAGATGTCAAAGCATCCATTGGCCAATAGCTGGTCCAGCATCTTCAGCAGTGGTACCGACACCCTAGTGAGGAAATGACAACAGCTACAATACAACATTTGGCACCGCTTTCATTAGGACATACAAGTGGAAGATTAAAAAAAAGAGGAAAACTCTTGCCCGATTTCATATACCTACTGTATTGTCAAATGCCCAAAACTGGATTAAAATCAGATCAATATATCACTTGCCCAGGACTGCCTGCACATCCTAGCTGTTTAGCAGGGGTCAGTACCCACATGAACATTTTCACCTCCCAACACACTCTTACTGAGTATTTGGCTGTTTGTCTGGTGTACCGTCTGCCTAGTGCCCCTGCTGGAGGCTGTTGTAAGCTGGGCCTTGGAGTTCCCAAGACTGCTTGTTATTGGGGACTTCAACATCCATGCTGCTGCTGCTGCCTCTCAGTGGGCATCAGATCTAGTGTCCTCCCTGGCAGCAGTGGGGCTCTCCCAGATTGTATTGGGTCCCACACACCAAGTGGGCCACACGCTGGATTTGATTTTTGGCATGGGGATAGACATATATCTGGTGGCTAAAGGTGAAGTGCCATGGTCAGATCATTTTGTCCTGAAGGCCTGGTTGAGCATCTTGCCCCTCCTTGTCTAGGCAGCGAGCAGATTTTTGCTTGCCCATGGAGAGTAATGGATCCAATTGGGTTCCAGCATGCTCTGTGGGATCCAATGCCCTCAAGCAATTCCTTAGATGTGCTGATAGAGGACTGGAATTCCCATCTCTCTGAAGCCATTAACAAAATTGCTCCTCGACATCCTCTTCGTTCCTGATGTAAATTATCCCCCTGGTACACTATGGAACTCAGGGGGATGAAATGGGAACTCAGGTGATTAGAGCGAGTTTGCCAACAAAGCTGCAAGAACATCTTATAGGACTATTATGAAATCCTATGAGGTGGCGGTGAAGGCTGTTAAAAAGGAATTTTATACAACCTCCATTGCATCCGCTAGCTCATGCCAAGCAGAACTGTTTAGGGTAATTAGGTCTCTTACGTCTCTCACTGAGAGAACTCAAAGTATTAGTAATTTGGCCATCAGTTGTGAGGCTTTTGCAAGTTTTTTTGGTGGATAAAGTCTGGTAGCTCCTCTGTGACCACCTGGCCAACATTGATACAGTATGTACTAATTGTGAGGTTCCCGATTAACTGTTTTAGGCTATGTTATTATAAATTGATTAGATTAGGCCTCTTATACTTTGTAATGAATTTAGTGGATTGAGTTGCGAGGATTTGGATTAATTGATTTCTATTATTATAAATGGATTAGATTAGTTTTTTCCTATAGTTCTGTAACCAATTTAGTGGATTGTATTTGATGGGGGGGGTGAGGTTAGTGGGAGTGAGATAGTTGGGTTATAGTAATTATTTCCCTAGCCTTGTTTCTATTTTTTCCCCCTATCGGTAGAATTTTTAATCAAATTAATTGGAACATATCAGGGATTTAAACGGAATTGTTGTTTAATTTATTGGATTTGGTAGTTAGGTGGAGCTGACAGGTGGGCGAGTTGGAGAAGGTGAGAGTAAGATTAGAGGGTGGGCCTTAGAGTGAAGGGGTTCAGACATGCCAGTAAGTCTACTTCCAGTTGTTAGTGGGGTTAGTTTCTGATCCAGTAAGATCTGATGGGGGAGACCATGCTGGGGTCGGGGATCCCAGTGCAGATGGGGTGAGGGAGGTATGGTGGTGGGACTAAATGGTTAATAGGAAGGAGTTGGAGATATGGTAATGCTTGGACTCATTCCAACCTTTGTCCCATCTTGAGAGATGCCGGTTGTGGGATTGCAAAGGTTACCCTTCTCCGATATTGGTGTCGTGCAATACTAGGTCTATCAATAACAAAACCACTGTTCTCCAGAATTATCTAATAGAGCAGGCGGTAGACCTGGCTTGCATGACTGAAACCTGGGTGAGGTAGGACAAAACAGTTGTCTTGAACCAACTAGCCCCTCCCCCAGGTTTTTGGTCCTTCACCAATCTCAGACTGATGGGCAGGGTGGTGGTGCTACTCATCTGGGAGGCTTTCTCTTTCAGGGCTCTCCTGGTGACAAAGACTGCTGGCATTGAATGTGTGGGTCTGGTGTGGGATGCCAAGAAGAGTTTGGCCATTTGGTTGGTATACCGTCCGCCTAACGCACCAACAAATGCCCTGCTGGGCCTGTTGGAAGCTTTACTGGGCTGGGTGTTGGAATACCCCAAGCTGTTGGTTTTGGGGGACTTCAATGTCCATGCAGACGATGTTATCTCCTCTCAGGCCAAGGAACTAGTGTTATCCATGGCAGCACTGGGACTCTCCCAGTTTGTTTTGGCTCCCACACATCAAGCAGGCCACATGCTGGATCTTAACTTTACTGTGGGGATTAAGGTGGACCAAATCACTGCTGATGCAGTACCATGGTTGAACCACCTTGCCCTGAAAGCCCAGCTGGGGACTCCTAACCCTGCTGTTTAGGTGGCGAGTGACTTTATGCTTGCCTGTGGAGTCTAATGGATATGAGTAGGTTCCAGGAAGCTCTGCCGGATCTGATTTTCCCTGGCAGCCTGTTAAAGGAGCTAGTGGAGGACTGGCAGGATCATCTTTCCAAAGCCATTGACGAGGTTGCTCTCCAGCACCCTCTTTGCCCTTGTACCAAATTAGCACCGTGAGCCATTGACGAGGTTGCTCTCCAGCACCTCTTTGCCCTTGTACCAAATTAGTACCGTGGTATTCCCCCGGAGCTAAGGTGGATGAAACGGGAGCTAAGATGGCTAGAGAGAAGGTGGCGATAAGCCCACGACGAAGCTGCAAGAACATCCTTTAGGTCATTTATGAAGACCTATGAGATGTCAGTGAAGACCACAAAGAAGACTTTCTATGCAACCTCCATTGCATCTGCAAGCTCACGCCCAGCCTAATTATTTGGAATAATTCAGTCCTTAACTGCTTTGCCTCAGGGCATTCCAAATGCTAGAGAACTGGCCGTAGGCTGTGAGGCATTCGCGAGATACTTTCCAGATAAAGGCTTGTTACTCCGCCTTGACCTTCCAGCCACACTTGATACAATAAGGGAACTGGAAGCTCCTTGGCCATGTTCCAGTCCAATATTGGACCATTTCAGTCTGCTCGCCCAGGAGAAAATGGACAGGACCCTGGCTGCTGTGAAGCCTACCACGTGCTCTCTTGATCCTTGCCTATAGTGGCTGGTGAAAGCCTGTGGCAACAAGGTGTGGATCCCTCTGAGGGAGATTATCAATCTGTCTCGATCTACAGAAACCTTCCAAGAGGTATTGAAGGAGGCTGTGGTCCATCTACTCCTTTAAAAACCATCTTTGGACCCTACGGTCCTTACAAACTACCACCCAGTATCTAACTTACCATTCCTGGGTAAGGTAGAGTCATAGAATCATAAAGCTGGAAGGGATCTCCAGGGTCATCTAGTCCAACCTCCTGTACAAGGCAGGAAAATCCCCCTCCACACCCACAGTGACTGCTGTTCCACGCCCAGAAGATGACAAAAAACCTCCAGGATTGCTTTCTGACCCCAAAGTGGCAATCAGCATTTCCCTGGGAGTGTAAAAAAGGGCCACAAGAACTAAGCACTGAGGCAACCCGTCATGATCTGCCTATGTTCACAGAATCCGCATTGCTGTTAGATGGCCATCTAGCCTCTGTTTGAAAACCTCCAAAGAAAGAGAGCCCACCACTTCCTGAGGAAGCCTGTTCCACTGCGGAACTGCTCTGTAAGGAAGTTCTTCCTAATGTTTAGCCGAAAACTCTTCTGATTTAATTTCAACCCATTGGTTTTGATCTGACCTTCTGGGGCAACAAAACTCCACACCATCCTCTAGATGACAGCCTTTCAAGTACTTGAAGGTGGTTATCATATCACCTCTCAAGTCATCTCCTCTCCAGGCTATACATACCCAGCTCCTTCAACCTTTCCTCCTAGGACTTGGTCTCCAGACTCCTCACATTCCAGCTTTGTCTATATCCTTCTTAAATTGTGGTGTCCAAAACTGAACACAATACTCTAGGCGAGGTCTAACCAGAGCAAAGTGATACTGTCACTTTGCGTGGTCTGGACACTATACTTCTGTTGCTACAGCCCAAAATCACATTAGCTACCACATCACACTACTGACTCATGTTCAGTGTATGGTCTATTAAGACCCCTAGATCCTTTTCGCACATACTACTGCCAAGACGTCTCCCCCAACCTATAATTATGCATTTGATTTTTCCTACCTAAATGCAGAACTTTACATTTATCCCCATTGAAATTCATTAAATTTCTTTTGGCCCAGTTTTGCAGCCTGTCAAGATCATCCTGTATCCTGACTCTGTCTTCTACCGTATTTGCTACCCCTCCCAATTTACTATCATCTGCAAATTTAATAAGCATTCCCTCTATCCCTTCATCCAAATCATGTTCAGATGTTGAACAAAACAGGCCCCAGGACAGATCCTTGAGGCACTCCACTTGTCACTCCTCTCCAAAAAAATGAGGAACCATTCACAAGTACTCTTTGGGTGTGATCTGTCCACTAGTTACAGATCCACCTAACAGTCATAGGATCCAAACCACCTTTTTCCAATTTGTCAACAAGTATATTATGTGGAACCTTATCAAAAGCCTTATTAGAGGAGAGGGTGGTGGCGACACAGCTCCAGGCTTTCCTGAAGGATGCTAAGATCCTGGATCCCTTCCACTCTGGTTTTCACCCTGCCCACAGCGGTGAAATGCCTTGGTGGATGACCTCCGGAGACACGTGGATCGAGGCGGTTCGGCACTACTGATCTGTTGGCAGCGTTCGATACGGTTGACTATAAACTGTTGACTCACCACCTCACTGACACGGGGATAAGGGGGCTTGCCTTGCAGTGGCTGACCTCCTTTCTCCAAGTTGGGGACAGAGAGTGGCACTTGGGGGGGGAGTTATCCTAGTGATACCTACTAGACTGTGGGGTGCTGCAGGGATTGATTATCTCCCCAGTGCTGTTCAATATCTCCATGTGCCCCCTTGTTCAGATTATCCAGAGTATGGGCTGGGCTGTCATCATATGTGCTGATGACACCCAGCTCTACCCACTGATGGATGGCCATTCGGACTCTGCCCCAGAAAATTTGTACAGGGCATTACAAGCCGTGGCTGGTTGGTTACAACAGAGCAGACTGAAATTGAATCCATCGAAGGCGGAGGTCCTGTACCTGGGATGCAGGGGGTTGAGACCAGGAATCAGGCTTTGATGCCCCCACCCCACCCCGGTGCTGGCATTGAAGGTGAAGAGCCTGGGAGTTAAATATTAAATATGGAGGCCCAGGTTGCCGCCACTGCCAGGTCTGCCTTCTTCCATCTGAGGCAGATCAGACAGTTGGCCCTGTATCTCAGCCCCTGGGACCTAGCTACAGTGACCCATGCAATGGTCACTTCCAGACTGAACTACTGTAATTCTCTCTATGTGGGGCTGTCCTTGACTCTGCTCCAGAAACTGCAGCTGGTGCAGAATGCAGCAGTGCGGATGTTGATTTTGTCTGTGTGGATGTAGATCCACCCAGTGCTGCATGAACTGCACTGGCTGCCTGTTGAGTACCAGAACCCTTTCAACATGTTGGTGCTTACCTTTAAAACCCTATATGGCCAGGGACTGACACATCTGTGAGACCGCCTCTCCCTCTATGAGCCCCGAAGGGATTACGATCTGCCAATCAACACCTTCTGGTGGGCCTGGCAGCAGTCTAGGGTTGCCAGGTCCCCCCTGGCCACCTGCAGGGGATGGGGGGGGGAGGTTGTCAGATCTAGGCTGGGAAACTCCTGGAGATTTGGGGGTGGACCCTGGGGAGGACAGGGACCTCAGTGAGGTACAATGCCATAGAGTCCGTCCTCCAAAGCATCCATTTTCTCCATGGGAAGTTATCTCTGAAGTCTGGAGAGAAGCAGTAATTCCAGGGGATCCCCAGGTCCCACCTGGAGGCTGGCATCCCTAGGGAGCACCCTCTGGGTGACTTGATACCACCTGATTTACATGACTCCAGTAGGTCCGGCTATTTGCTACTGTTCATCAGCAGCTGCCCTATGAAAGCCAGTGTGGTGCAGCAGTTAGAGCTTCAAAGTAGGGTCTGCAAAGCCCAGGTTCAGATCCCCATCTTGCAGTGGAAGCTGACTGGGTGATTTTGGACCAGTCACATATTTTCAGCCTAACCAACCTCATAGGGTTGTTGTGCAGATAAAAAGGAAGAGAGAATAATGTAAGTTGCTTTGGTCTCCACTGTGGAGAAAGACTGTAATTTTCCTAGGCAGAGGCTGTGGGGGAGGGGGTGGAGACAGAAAGCTGAAGATAGAGAGGTAGATAAAGGTAGGTTGGCTGTGGGGTCACCTTTAACATCATGACCCTGTCCCTAACACCTACATCATTACCAGCCTGACGACCAACAGCCTGGATTAGGGGTAGGTGACCATCTAAATGTTGAGAGAGCGCAGCCATCTGTCATCTTATTTATATTCTGTGTAGATATGGTTTTACATTTTGTAATTTTAACAGAATTCTGTTTTAATGTATCTTGGTGTTTTAATGTATACATCAATTAGTATGTATTGTAAGCTGCCCTGAGTCTGCCACAGCAGGGAGGGTGGGATAAAAGTTTAATAAAACAAACAAACAAACAAATCTCTGTAGCTAGGAGGTCCATTGTGATTTCCAGAGTGCTGCCACTGCTGCTGTGAGGGGAGAGGAAGCAAGTGGGTGGCTGGGAGTACCACTACCACCACTGCTGCTGCTGTGTGGGGTGGGGGAGGAAGGAGGCTGGGATAATGATGGGGGCAGAAAGAGAGAGTGATGGGGTGGGGGCAGAAAGAGATGAAAGAGTGATGAGATGAGGAGGCAGAAAAACAAAGAGAATGATGATGGGTCCGAAAGAGAGAGGAAGTAACATGCATGGTGGAGAGACAGAGAGTAAGAAAAGGGGGGAAAGAAGGGAGAAGGAGTGTGAGAGAGGAGGAAGCAAAGGTATGAGGAATGGGATAACCATCCTGCAAGTTTCTGGCGGGTCTCCAGTTGCTACTCTCTTTTCCTGGGCTTCTTTGTGTGTAAGATATTATTTAACTTATTTGTAGCCCACCTTTCTCCCTAAGACTTAAAGCAGATTACAGAAAGAGAAAAAAATGTAGTCATACAGATCAAGACATCCAATGAACAATGCAATAGGACCAGGAATACAAAAATTGACAATGTGAAAAGCAAACTATTCAAGCCTGTATACTGCAAGCAATGCTGAATATGGGATTACAAAGGTACAAAGCAATTCAGTGCCGACTCCCATATGAAAGTGCCCTTCTGGACCATTCTGTCCCACTACAGATCTAATTCCATTACAAGAATGCACTCCTGTACATTTTGCAGAGGGATAGTACTGTGGGAGCCTTCCTGATCTCATGCAGGCTGTTCTACAAGGTGGGGAGCCTTGAACTGATTGAATTGAGCCCAGTAACTGATTGGTAGCAAATGGATCAATGGCAGGATGGATGTGACATGAATCTAGGCTTACCAAATCTCGCCAAATCGTGCGTGGGGGGGGGGGATCCACATGTCTTCGCAGAATCTGTGCCACGGGGACGGCGAGACGCGTTGCAGCGCCATCACCAGGACATGATGCTATGCGTTGCTCTGGCAACGGGGCTGTTTGGAGCATAGTGTCAAATCCTGGCGATGGCGGGTGCAACACGTCTCGCTGTCCCCGCGGCACGGATTCTGTGAAGACATACAATCCCCCCACTGCGACTTGGCAACCCTACATGCATGTTTTATCTGTCACCCCCTAATAATTGGTCTGCAGGATTCTGAACCAATTGGAGTTTTCCAAATCAATTTCATGTAGAGTGAATGACAGTAGTCTAGCATTGAGGTAACCATGGCATGGATCCATATGGCTAGATTAGCCTCGACAAAATATGGAACTAACTGACAGGCTAAGGTAAAGCTAATGGAATATTTTTGGGGGTTTTTGCAGCTGCACTGGCTTGCTTCTCCAGTAGTAATGCTGGGTCCAGTATAAGCCCTAGGCTCTTAATCAGAGAGTGTTAGCTGGACCCCATCAAAAGTGGAGAGCACTGTGCCTTTCAAGACCGCAGCCTTCCCAACCAGCATTACTTCAGTTTTATCAGAATTCCATTTCAGCATGTTCACCTTTAGTCACCTTTAACCACAGCAATAAGGCACTGGTTCAAGATCTCTATAGAATCACCAGGTGATTTAGATACAGAGATACAGAGCTGGGTGTTGGTAACATAGTATAACAGCCTACTCCAGAACCATGAATGTTTTATCCTAAGGGCTTTATAGATACACTGAATAACATGGGGGATAAGACTGAGCCTTGTGGAACCCTGCAAGGCATGTCCCACACTGGTGACAGTTGGTTTCTGTGTCCTAAAGAATTATTTAAGTCAGTCCAGGGCACATCCCTGAATTCCAACTTCATTTCCCAAGCAACTCATATGAAAGGCTGCTATCAGATTCAGTAATAGCAACAAAGAGGCACAGCCTTGATCTGCATTCAGCTGGAGATCATCAAGTAAAGCCACCAAAGCTGTCTCAGTTCAATCACCTGGTCTGAAGTGAGACTGATAAGGTCTAGGGCAGATAAATTACCAAGAAAGGCCTGGAGTCATTCTGCTACCCCTCTCTCAATCATTTTGTAGTGTAGGTTGGAGACCAAATGATAACTGGCCACATCATTCTTCTCTGGTGATGAATTTTTCAGTAGGGGACTAATGACTGCTGTTTAATGACCTGGGGAATGATCCCTGGGTCAATGATTAATTTAGTATGAATTTAAGGGCTTAATTGATGTGGTCCTCACATGCTTTCAGCAACCAGTATAAAAGCAGTGCTGTTCACAATTCCTAAGATCCTGTTGACATCTACTGTAGTCAAAATGATCCATAAATGATCAGATGATATATCAGGTGTCTTCTTAAGTGTCAACAGGGTGCTTCCACCAGAGTCCAAATCAGCATGTATTTGAGAGATTTTGTTAGCAGAGAACTTTGCAAAAGCATCAACACCTAATCATTAGTTCTTGTGAATTCAGAGATTCAGAATTCGGGGTCAGCACATGCTGAGCTACTCTGAACAACAAGAGCTGGGTGTGAATTAGCTGATGCAATGATAGCAGCAAAGTAGGACTTCTTTGCCAGCCTTCACTGTACCTTGGCCCCGGTCACACAGGAGGTTTTGGCCCGGAAGAGGGACGGATCGGGGGCACAGCAAACGAGTGCGATCACACCGCAACATCTGGGAAGCGGCGTGCACCCGTCCCTGATCCGTCCCTTCAGGCCGAAAACGCGCATTAAAAAAAACCCCAGGAAATAGTAGCACCTACCTGAAACGCCGCAGCAAGCGACAGTGTGCCCGTCTTCAGGAGCATTCGAGGCTCCCGGCCGAACGGCGCATGCACACACATGCGCAGCCGGCTGCCTCGCTCTCCCTTCCATTGCTTCCCCCCCGGCATCGTGCCGGGGAGCAACTGCGCGGCTGCTCAGGGGATCTCTCTGATCCTGCCACCGCGTGTCTCTTTTGGTGCGACTCTAAAAAGCCGCACTTTGGCTGCGTCAATTTCCCCCGTGTGACCAGGGCCCTTGTTTAGTTTTACAATAAGCTCCATGGGCCACTCTATGCAATTGGGTTGTTTTTTTTGCCAAAGGCATTCTAGATGTCTTCCAGCCTCTTCAATTCTTTCAATTGAGTAGTAAATCAAGGCGCCGGATTCCACCTAGTGGTAAGAGTGATTGATGGGGCAACCATGTCAATAGCTTCCAGGAGCTTCTCATCCCATGCTCTCATTGAATCTGAAAATTCACCAGTCGCCATGGATGGTCCAATTTTACCAACCCCTACTCATGCAACATTATCTGGACAATCACAAATTACATTTTATTGTGAAATACTGTGATCAAAAGGTTTTGGTACAGACAATTATATATAGTTATCTGGTCTGTATGACATCAGCATTACTTCCAGGGGTCATTTTGTAAAAAAAGAGGTGCAGGAACTCATTAGCATAACTCATTTGCATATGCCACATCCCCTGACATCACCGGAAGTGTGTCAGGTGGGAGAGCTTGTACCTGAATAAACCTTGGTCTTAGAGCTGCCACTGGACTCTTTGCATTGCTACCTATGGGAGGGGGGACACGCGGATCTGCCCTCACAGAGAGCTTCTACCTGAATAAGCCTTCGTCTTAAAGGTGCCACTGGACTCTTTGCATTGCTACCTTTAGGGGGGAACACGCAGATCTGCCCTCACAGATAGCTTTTACCTAAATAAGCCTTGGTCTTAAAGGTGCCACTGGACTCTTTGCATTGCTACCTATTGGGGGGGGGGGAACACGCAGATCTGCCCTCACAGAGAGCTTTTACCTAAATAAGCCTTGGTCTTAAAGGTGCCACTGGAATCTTTGCATTGCTACCTATGGGGGGACGACGACATGCAGATCTGCTTAGCGTGGCCCTGCAAAGATGGGGGGGTGGGGGAGGCCTTTCCAGGTGGGCCTGGAAAGATGGGGGGAGGTTGAAGAGGCCTTTCCAGGGCCTGGAAAGGTGGTGGTGGGGAGATCCACAACTTACCTTACTTTTTCTTTCACCTCCCGACAGACTGAGGGGAGGGCTGCTAGGAGCAGGGGGCGGGGCTTGCTACATGTCCCCGCCAAATGGCCTCCTCTTTGCCGCAGCGTCGCTCTGGTGAGCTCCAGGCCAAAGGAGGACTGATTACTTCCACCTCTGTAGTACAATTATCAGCACAGGCTGACTTCCATTTAAAATTTCTCCACAGTAACTGATATTTTAAAAGTGTTTTTTTAAATGGTCAATCCCAAGAAAATGAAACATCATCAGTAATTTTAATGCTAATTAGAAAATGCTAATTGGAAAAATTGATTCTGCTGCCTATTTAATTTTCCAGGCTCAGTGAAATACTTCAGCGCTAAACCGTATTTTAAAAAGGAAAAGCAAAGAACAAAAGTTCACACTTCAGCCATTTTAATTCCAGGGAATGGTTAGATGAGAGTCTGAAATGGAGTTTGGCAGAGATCCTAGATTCCTGTCGTTTACACATATCAGAGACACATCTGAGCATTCCCATGTTATAAATGTGTGTGTGCCTCCATCCATTTTCTGGCTGTTGCTCCACAAGCAGATTTCAGAATGTGAAGTAGCAGTAATACTGGAACAATCCAGAGCAACTGTGACTGTAGAGACAAGACCTGTGTCATGTCTGCCCACAAGGCAAAAAATGGGGTGGTTGTCCAGCTGCTACATTATCAAATTCAGTTGAGTCTTTATACCTTACATATACAAGTTCACATTTTGGATCCGGTATGTTCATAAATTCATGTAAGTTTGTGTCTGATTGGCATTGTCTGATGTGAGAATGCAAACAGCAACTCTTTTGACCTCTTCATATAATATTCCCAAGACAATAGTTTGCTTTGTCACTCACTGTGCACTTATGCCTGGTGAATCAGGAAAAACTGTCAGAGCATCATTAAGTATTTTTATAACCATGGGCCCCAAGCCAAGAACAGAACACAGAAAATGTAACTCTAGTAAATATACTACAGGCAAAGCACTCCAGAATGTGTATACCAAGGTCATTTCAATGAGTGTAATTTGTCTGACAAGTCCCTCTAGAGAGACAGATAGAGATTACCTGTCATTCAGGAGATTATCCTCAAAGACCTGCAGCAGCGTCTCACAAAAGCTGCTCAAGGCATTCACGTTATTCTGAATTCCCTTCAGATAGTCAAACAGGCATTGTGATGAGCACCGCACCTGCAAGTGAGGAAAATATCCATTCAGACACTTTCACCAGTGCAGAAGCATTGACATTCACAACACTTTTTCAATGTGATAAGGTTATGTTCAGTCTTCAATGATGTTCAAAGCTTCAGAAATCAATCTCACTGAAAAGTACTAAGTGCAGAGGCTCAGTATGCTGAAATCAGCTCAAGTTTATTGGGTTACATCACAACAGAAGATGAACTAGCCATTCCAAGGCCAGCTTATATGCGTGTCCACACTCACACCCAACACACCCCCAATTCCCATGATAGGCTGTATTTACATGGCCCAAGTTTCTATAGGTCCCTTTCAGGATTCGGGCAAACTTATTGGTCCGCGCCAGGATCCGAGGTAGCTATTGTTCTCGGACCGAAGATTTGTAGGTCTGCCAGACCACATGGCCAGGCTAGCATAGCCGTGGCCATCTTAATACATAACACTCACACCCATGGCCTCTCACATCCAACAAGAATCATGTGCTAAAAGCTGATAAACTGATTTTCTTTATAACAATGTTTAAGATCACAAAACAACCCAAATGCCATTTCTACTTCTGCTAATTGATGTAACTGGATAAAACAGTTTTATTGCACGTAAAATTAAATGAACCAGAAAGAGAGTTCATGGAATGGCACATTTTGAAACTTTTGTAATGGTGATTTACTGACCGTTTTGTAGAGGCACATCATTCATTTCACATATACACCAGGGAAAAAAGTTGAACCCTTTCTCACAGACAACAATGCCTAAAATTTCTACTTAAGCTAGCTCGCCAGAAAGAATCAACTATTAGCAATATATCTGATTTAAAACGATTCACCAGGATATCAAGACTTTATTGATGTCTTCCAAAATGGATTCAGGTGGGTAGCCACATTGGTCTGAAGCCACTGGTGGGTAGCCACATTGGTCTGAAGCCACTGGCCTGAAACTTTGTTCTATATCTTCAAAAATGAATTGTAGCATGGAAGACCGTGACTATGCCCAGGCCTTTCAGCCTCAAGCACTGATCTACCTAACTCAATGAATTACCCATTGTTTATGAGACTTCTATGAAAACACCAAGCACTACTATACCACCAATGGATTCAGCACGATAATTTCATATTTGTAATTATTTCAACATCATGTAAAGCCACACGACAACAAAACCTTATCACCAGTGGTTTCTCAGTGAACAATATATTTCACTCTTTGGATTAAAGACCATTCAGCAAGTCATGATACTTTATTTCCACTGCAGGGGGACTAATGAATCACAAGTTACATCCCTTTAGGGTAAATAAATAGGAGTAGTTTTCCTGGGTCATTTCAAATGTTGGCATATTGATTTCATGTCTTGACATGAGCAAGAATGAGATATGGTCTACTTAGTTTCAACTTCAATGCAACTTTTAATATTCCTGACAAGTGAAGGTGAAAATCAGCAGACCAAAAGCAATGTACATTACTGTTCAAGGGATGCTCAAAACTTGCTTCAACATTTACTTGCAAATTTAGCAAACAAAGAAGACTGCTTGCACACATGAGCAAGAACTGCACAAAGTTAAAATGCCTAGCAATGTCATAGGCTGAGCAATGCAAGAATGGAAGCCTCTTTCCTACATGAAAAGCTTAATGTTTCAAAGCATTGTTTGAACCAATAAATTATTTTCAGTTATTACTTGAATTCTCAGTTGTCCTCTCTGGTGCCCTCAAATACCATGTCCAGTGCTGGGGTGAATTTTTTTAAAGGGGATTTTATTTATTTATTTATTTTGCTGGTCACACACAGCAGTTGCATCTAGGGAGACTGCATTGCAAGTCACCACGCTGATATATCAAATTGTGCCACCAAAGATTATTATGTGCTTTCCAACATTCACAGCTCTTCATTTAGGCAGCTCTTTAGCTGGCAGGAAGTACTGGGATGTTTCATAATTTCCAAATTATGAATCCAAGGGGAAAAGATATATTTGGGTTCTCCAGACTACTGGAAACATTCAGCCTCAGAAATTGTTCTGATGCAAATTAAGTGAGGCATTCTAACTTTTTTTGAGACAGATATGCCTGACACGAACCTAGCCACAGAAGGAACATATACAGTTGGTCAGCCAGCCAAACTGGGCTTCCTTGCACTCACTGGCACAGTTCAGACATCATGCAAAAAGAAGGATCTAATTAAACTACAGTTAGCATAACCATCCAGACTCCGGTTATTCTACCAACTATGGATGGTCAGGGTTCATCGAAGCAGGATCTGCAACCATTGTTTGAAGTTGGTTTACTTAATCTTAATGATGGTTGCAAGTGACCTACAAATATGAGCAACTTGGCTTTGTTCCCTTGCCACATGGCTGAACCGAACCATTACTGCAATTGCCAAAGCCAAGGCCAAAACGAATTGAAGGCCCCAGTCACACGGGCCGGATATCGCAGGGGAGAGGCATGCAAATTGCCCCGGTGCAGTGTGATCCGCGATTATGCGATCAGACACACCGGCGGCACACCACGGGTCCTTCTCTCAGCGCCGGGGCATAACCGAGGGGCCGGAGGAGAACGCTGCATGCCAGCGCAATCACACCACGGGAGTCTGGAGGCAGCCCATGGCAAACCGTTTGCCAGTACTTTGGAGGTACTGCTTTTTTATCGCACATTTTCGGCGGTAAGCCACGGGTGCGCTCCACTTCCCAGATGTTGGGGTGTGATCGCGCACGGATAATCTGCCCACAACCCGTGGCTCTCCTGTGGCAAATTCGCCATGTGACCAGGACCAAAATCTGTTATCTAAAGAAATACCTTATTTCTTCATGAATAACACACTGCCTTCTGAACAAAGTTTGAGTCCAGTGGCACCTTTAAGACCAAAAAAGTTTTATTCAAGGTATTTATTCAAGTATGCCTTGAATAAAACTTTGGTCTTAAAGGTGCCACTGGACTCAAACTTTGTTCTGCTGTTTCAAACCAACATGGCTACTCACCTGAATTTATCTTAATGGAAAACATTGTCTTTTGTAACTCCTATTTATAATTCCATAAATATTTTCAGGACTGGTACCTGGGCACTCACCCACAAGAACTTCCTGCATACTTCTCTGTTCTATTTGATCCGTGTCTTGTCAGTGCTGATATGAATGCCTGATACGGCCTAGAAGTCCAACCCTATCCTCTATGACAGCATGCATAGAGATACTGGGTTAGATACAGTGCAAAATTTCTGCTTGCACTAGAACTCTTGCACAAGCAGAAAATGCAAGATAAGGGCCATAGTAGCTGTTTGTGCTAAGTCAAATGTTCACACTTGCATTTCTTCATGCACAATATATTGTTCAACTGGTTTCTGGGCACTATGATACATAGGGAGGAAAGTGCTAGGTGTTACACTAGAACTTGCGCAAGCAGAACTGTACTAAGCACATTTATATTACCACTAGAACATCACTGGATCCAAGCCACTGTCTGTGAGTTCCTGAAATACTACTGATACATCAATTATTTGTACCTTACTGTATCTTTCATCTTTTCTTTTATGTTTAGTGGTTACATGAGAAGTCTGAGAATGCCAGTGGCAGGTCCTAAACGAAAAAGAACGTAGGCAGGGATTCCAGTAGCCTTCCAAATAGTCTTCCCTTTCCACTTGCTTTCCTACACTGTGATCCTTATCAGTTTGCAACCATGCTCCAAAGCATCAGAATAAAATTTGCTATTACAAATGCAAAATTCAAGCTTTCTTGGAGCAGAATATCTTTATTTCATGACAGTATAACTGAACCCGGCAGACTCCTTTCAGACTTTTGTTTTGCTTGCTAAATTACTTCTCTACTTTAACAATTCCCTCTCAAAATAATATCTAACTTCTAACTTTAGACCAAAAATAATTATGTAATACCATCTACATTATAACTGTGAATTACACTAGAGAAACATTTTCCATTCTTGTGCTAAGCAAAGTATTTTTCCCCCTGAAATGGAGATGTACTTCACTCTTACATGTGGCACAAAATTACTTCTGAGCCTATAAAACTGCCAGCACTTTGAGGAGCCCATCCCACTGTCTCTATGAGAGTCACTATTCTGGACATACTTCTTATGAGGGCAAGGATTTCTGCTGAACATCTGTAGCAGGAGATGGGTCAGAATTATCTGCCCTTGGTGGAAGCTAATTGGAAGAAGGAAGGCTAAAGCTATGAATTTCAGTGGGCAGCCTACTCTGTCTATTGGACATCTGGGCTCAAAGAAACCCTTTAATTACTGAATGAATTTGTCTTGCACAGCACACTCTTTGGAAAATACTGGACTACAGCCCAGCTAAGATACTGAAAAATATTTTGACTCACAAAGAGCTAAGAATTCAACGTAATTTTCATAGTGGAAAACAGGTTGCTTACCTGTAACTGATGATCTTTGAGTGGTCATCTGCGCATTCACAACCTTGGGACTCCAGGTGCCTGCACTGACCCCGAGCAGTGACTTCTAAGCTCTGAAATGGATTTTTGCACCCCCTCCCCTGCACATGCCCAGGAATTCCACTGCGCATGCTCAGGGTGGGGCACACAAATCCCATCAGTTCCTTCTGACCGCTGTCCAACCCACCTGAAGACTGTAGGCTGCTAGCGGAGGGGAAGGTTGGGTGGGTGGTGCGCATGCACAGAGGACCACTCAAAGATCACCAGTTACAGCTAAGCAACCTGTTTATCTTCTTCATGGTCTCTGTGCATCACACCCTTGGTAGAGCAGCAAGCTCTGACCTCGTCCCACTGCAGCATGTCCCCTGGCTCGAACATCTAAGGCATAGAGCTTGACGAATGTGGTAGGCATCACCCACATTGCAGCTCTGCATATTTCCTGCAAGGTGGTCCCCCTGAGGAAGGCCATGGATGTGGCTGGCACCCTTGTGGAATGTGCCTTGATAGGGCCAGGAAGTGGATGTTTAGCCAGGAGGTAACACAGCTTAATCGTCTCTACTAGCCATTTCGACAGCCATTGGGCTGAAATTCCAAGCCCTTTTTGATGTTCTGCATGGGAAACGAAAAGGCGGGTATCCCTATGAAGTACTTTTGTTCTGTCCAAGTAGAACAGGAGGGCTCTCCTGACGTCCAGTAGATGGAACCACCTCTCTGAATGGGACTTTGGGTCAGGAAAGAAGGTACGCAAGGAGACTTCCGCTTGGAGATAACCCAAGATGATTTTCGGGAGAAATTTGATGTCAGGGAGTAATGGCACTTCTTCGCTGTGGAAGCTCAAGACCAGAAAGCGACCATTCTTGGGCTGATGTTGCAGAAGATGAGGATCTGCCTTGATCTAGCTTGGATCCCACAGTAGCAGGGGATGACATTTCTTACGGGGCCAACTTAAGACTTTCAAGGCGTGCTGGTCAGTATGGACCAGACTGATGGAGTCCTGGACCCTAGTGGGTTCAAGGAAGTTGTTGTGGCTTTTTAGGTTGGATGTGGCCGGGGCTGAAGTCGAGAGTACCTTTCCCCAGAGTGCCACCTTAAGGCAGGAGGTTTTGTTTAATCAAGCCTTTGCCATTAATTTTTGGTATCTCTGGCAAGCCACCACGTTGTAAACCTCACCCAGGAAGATCAGGCAGTTGTCATGATCATTGGTCTGGGGAATCTTGGCACTGAATTGCATGCACTTCTTGAAAATGGCCTTGGTTGCCATAATGGGTTGCCATAAGGCAGGGTAAAAGTCCAAATGGCTGGGGAAAGTATGCCCTCTGAAAGGGACTACAATAAAAATTAAAAATACAAAAGTAGGTTCAATTTCAAAGGGACAGTGTGGTCCAGGCCTAGACATGAAGCTTTGCTGCCCTTGTGGTAGCAAAAATGAAATGGAGGGAGAGGTATGGCACCAGCCCGAGATCTCATGTTGTGGGTGACGGGAAATCCCGTGCATGGGCTGACATCCGGGGAAGGCACCTTCTGTCGGAGCTAAGCTATAAAAGTCTTGTCCAAGACAGGCCTGCACAAGCACAGTCCCAATGTGGGGCTGCACTAGAAGACAGATGATGAACCACAAATTAACCAACACAACAATGTATTGTATATACACATTAATGGGGGAATTGCAAGGACATGCAGGGGGCATCTGTCACCAATTAACCTAATGCAGTCCTAAATAAAGCCATGCTGAATCAGCCAAAAATGGAACTGTAATGAACTGGTACAACTTCTTCTACGGAACCAAAAAGGGGATGAAGATAAAGAGAAAATTCAATCACATTCAACCACATTAAGGAGTAATAAGCTGAGCATGAATCCCTAACTTCTCACACATTCATCCTCTGATAAAAGTCCTTAAGAATACAAACGTTACCAACTTGCTTCCTGAAATGGACAGGCAACTGAACTGGCACAAGATTTTTTAGATGCTTCTTCTGTCCCCTTCTTACCAAAACAAAATATTTTTATTCACTTACTGTTGATTCAGTTAATCCACCAACAGACACAGTTAGACCAGTCAGCACATGGTATTGATATGTTGGTAACCCCAGAAATGGTGTGATCCTGGGAAAGGCTTGTGCTGGTGCATTCCAGTTGAAGGTAACTGCCTCTGATCTGTGAACAGCCAGATGTCCATATCAAAGCAAAAAACAACAGAAAGCACATAATATGAGTCTCCTGGGCGTTTGTCTACTTCACCCCAAATTTTGACAGAATATGAAATTTCATTTTTTTCAAGCTGATAACCATTGAAATCAAAGTTGAGAACCTCCACTAATGAAATTCAAAACTTTTGCATGCCAAACAGAGGAGCAAACAGTATTTTAAACTATCATTACACTATTTTGTATCATTTGGGGATAAAAATTTACAAGACTACATTACTTACGTTACACGTACTTCTGATTTTTTAAAAATGATTAATTTAAAACAAAATAGAACATAGAATCATAAAATCAAAGAGTTGGAAGGGGCCATACAGGCCATCTAGTACAGCCCCCTGCTCAATGCAGGATCAGCCTAGAGCATCCCTGACAAGTGTTTGTCCAGCTGCTGTTTAAAGCTTGCCAGTGCTTGAGATATAAATCTTATGTATACATAAAAAATTGATTTTTGTCTTAAATTGACTAATGAGACCCAAATTAAGACCAAAGGTGACATGAGAGTGGTATGTCTGCAATTTAGAATCATAGAGTTGGAAGGGACCACCAGGGTCATCTAGTCCAATTCCCTGCACAATGCAGGCAATTCACAAATACCCCCCACAATCCCAGTGAACCATGTTCCATGCCCAGAAGATGGCAAAACAGAAAAACAAAAAAAGAAGAAGAAAAAAAGAGAAAACCTGCAGGATCCCTGGCAAAACTGGCCTAGAGAAAACAGCTTCCTGACCCCAGAGTAACAATTGGCATTTCCCTGGGCATGTAAGAAAGGGCCACGAGAACTAAGCATTGATGTAATAACCCTGTCTGCCCTCCCTCTCATGATCTGCCTAAGTTCACACAATCAGCATTGCTGTTAGATGGCCATCTAGCCTCTGTTTGCAAACCTCCAAAGAAGGAGAGCCCACCACGACCCAAGGAAGCCTGTTCTACTGAGGAACCACTCTTAACTGTCAGGAAGTTCCTCCTAATGTTTAGCTGAAAACTCTTCTGATTTAATTTCAACCCGTTCAAACCTTCTGGGGCAACAGAAAACAACTCTGCACCATCCTCTATATGACAGCACTTCAAGTACTTGAAGTCGGTTATCATATCACCTCTCAGCTGTCTACTCTCCAGGCTAAATCTACTGAGCTCTCTCAGTCGTTCTTCATAGGACTTGATGACCAGACCTTTCACTATCTTTGTTGCCCTCCTCTGGACACATTCCAGCTTTGTCTATATCCTTCTTAAATTGTGGTGTCCAAAACTGAACACAATACTCTAGGCAAGGTCTAACCAGAGCAAAGTGATACCGTCACCTTGCGTGGTCTGGACACTATACTTCTGTTGATACAGCACAAAATCACATTAGCTACCACATCACACTACTGACTCATGTTCAGTGTATGGTCTGCTAAGACCCCTAGATCATTTTCACACATACTACTGCTAAGACAAATCTCCCCCATCCTATAATTATGCATTTGATTTTTGCTACCTTAAATGCAGAACTTTACATTTATCTCAATTGAAATTCATTTTATTTGTTTTAGCCCTGTTTTCTAGCCTGTCAAGTGCATCCTGTATACTGAGTCTTCTACCATATTTGCTACCCCTCCCAATTTAGTAACATCTGCAAATTTAATAAGCATTTCCTCTATTCCTTCATCCAAATCCTATATATTGGCCACTTCCAGCTCTCCCATTGGCTGTGCAGTGTGCTCCATCAGCCATTGGCCCATCAACCACCATTCAAGAGTACTTGTGTGCCATTAACTGGGTGCTGGGTCCACTCCTCTCCCCCGCCTACTGCCAGCCTGGACACTTTTCCCTCACAGAATTAACTATCAAAACAGTTGTCTCTCCTGATGAAGACATTTCTCCTTCTTGGCTCCTGTGGGACTAACTTTTTCCTCAGTGGCTGTTGCTAGGCAACCAAGCTTGGTTCTCTCAGTAAAAAGACAAAGGAAGGAAGCCCTTTCCAGGCCTTTGTGAGGAACTCATTGGGGCCAGTCCTGACTAGGGTCGCCAGCTCCCGGTTTGGAAATTCCTGGATATTTTGTGGTGGAGTCTAAGGAACCCAGAGTTTCCTTCCCCATTATTCCTTATTCCTGACACAAGCCCTGGGTAACAGGTGACCATCGTGTACCTTTCTCAATAAACTGAACTTTATAAAGTGCTGGTGTTGGGACTGTGTGCATGGGACTCTGACAGGGGAGAGATCTGTTGTCTGGAGTTCAGTTGTGATTCCTAAGATCTTCAGGCTCCACCTGGAGGTTGCCTACCCTAGGAGTAGCAGTTAGCATTTCAGAGCAGGGTCTGCTAGACTCAGGTTCTTGCTGTGGAAGTTGAGTGGGTGATTTTGGACCAGTCACAGACTTTCAGCTTAACCTATCTCACAGGGTTATTGTGCAGATCAAAAGGGGGGAGGAGAATGATGTAAGCTACTTTGGTCTCCACTGCGGAGAAAGACTGTACTTTTCTTCCTGGGGAATCATTGCTGCCAATCCCCAGGTGAGGGCTGGAGAGCACTCAGAATTAAAACTGCTCTCCAGATGGTAGAGATCAGGGGCAGATAACGGTAGGTTGATGGTTGGCTGGGAAGGAGATATGGTTGCCAACTCCAGGTTGGGAAATTCCTGGAGACCTCAGATAGGTACAATGCCATAGACTCCATCCTCCAAACCAGCCATTTCCTCCTGGGGAACCATTGTTGCCAATCTCCAGCTGAGGGCTGAAGATAAACAGGTTGCTTACCTGTTACTGGTGATCGTCGAGTGGTCATCTGTTCTTCACACCCATGGGATCTAGTGCGTACGCGCTGGATCGATCGGTGCTGTAGCAAGCTCTTTTAACGGATTTTCGCGCCCAGACCTCGGGCATGCGCAGGAACCCCACCACGCATGCCCAGAGGGGTGGGTGTGGACATCCCGCCAGTTCCTTCAAACCGCCGCAAATCAACCCCTATTGAAAATGTAGAAGCTGACAGCAGCAGGGAAGGAGGGCGGGTGGTGTGAATGCACAGATGACCACTCGAAGATCACCAGTTACAGGTAAGCAACCTGTTTATCTTCGACGTGGTCTCTGTGCTTCACACCCATGGGAGATTAGCGAGCAGTAGCCTACCTGGAGGAGGGTGCTGGCAGGTCCTTTACTGCGTAGCCGAAGATAGAATGTGACGTCCCATGCTGTTATTGGCATTCTTACAGACGTCTAGGGCGTAGTGCCTAATGAAGGTGTTAGGCGTGGCCCACCTAGCGACTTTGCAAATGTCCATCAGTGGCACTCCCTGGAGGAAGGCAGTGGAAGTCGCGACAGCTCTGGTAGAATGAGCCCTGATAGGGCCAGGCAATGGCTGTTTGGCAATCAGGTAACATAGACGGATGAGACCTACAATGCACTTAGACAGGCGTTGAGCCGTGATGCGAGTACCCAGCCATAGTGACGCGTAAGAGATGAAGAGTTGTGAGTCTCGTCTAGTTCGGTGTGTTTTATTGAGGTAGAACAGGAGAGCCCGCTTCACATCTAAAGTGTGTAATAGCTTGTCTTCCACTAATGTTAGATTTGGGAAGAAATCAGGGAGGAAGACCTCTGCCTGCAGGTGGAACTCTGACACCACCTTGGGCAGGAAAGAGACGTCTGGGACGAGGCGGACTCCGTCTGGCAAAAACTACAGGTAAGGTGTATTGTGACAGAAAGCCAATATCTCTCCCACTCGTCTAGCCGAGGTGACGGCAGTTAAAAAGGCCATTTTCCATGCTAAAAGTTTGAGGTTGCATGTTGCGAGCGGCTCAAAGGGCTTCCTCGTGAGCTGGCAGAGAACTAGAGGAAGGTCCCAGGGAATGACCGGAGTTTTGACAGGAGGGTAGAGATGCAATAAACCTTTTAAAAAACGTTTCGAAAACGGATGGGAAAACAGTGTGCATCCGTCAACTGGAACATAGTAGGCTGAAAGGGCGGCCAAATAAACTCGTAACGATGAATGGGAAAGTCCCGAGTCAGCTAGGGAGAGGAGGAATTGGAAAACTCTTTTGAGACCCTCTGAGGTGGCTCGAGGGGCGTCATCACCTAGGGAAGAACAGAACCTTCACCATTTATAATTGTAGGACCTCCGCATAGTAGGTTTCCTGGAATTCAACAGAACATTTGCTACACGGGTGGAGAAGCTGGTGACGTTATTCTCCATGCCGTCAGTTTCAATTGTGGTATGTTATGATGTAGGAGAGGGGAGTCGGAGAGGAAGAGGAGATCCTGAGCTGGAGGGAATTGATGGTATATTCCTTCTGATAACTCGAGGACTGTTGAAAACCAAAGTTGCCTCGGCCACCATGGGGTTAATAAGATGCAGTCTGCGCTGTCTCTGAGTATTTTGCGGACCACTCTCAGAAGCAGAGGTAGGGGAGGGAACAGATAAAGAAGTCCCATGGACCAAGGGTAAAGGAGACCGTCTCCCAGAGATTGAGGGTCCCTGCCTCCTCGACTGCAGAACAGAGGACACTTTTTGTTGGTTCTGGTGGCAAAAACATCGACTTGGGGAGCTCCCCACCTGCGGAAGAGTGGGAGGAGGAATGTTGGGTTCATCCCCCACTCGTGAAGGCTGAGCCCTACTCGACTTAAATGGTCTGCCTGCATGTTCATGTGTCCAGGGATGTGAGTGGCTACGAGGAAAATGTTGTTGGTGATGCAAAGATCCCAGAACTGTATGGCAAGGTTGCAGAGGTGTAGGTAAACAGTGCCCCCTTGTCTGTTGACATAAGAGAGTGCCGTGGTGTTGTCCGTGAGGACCATGACACATTTTCCCTTGATTAAAGGTAGGAAGCTGGTGACAGCATGTTGTATTGCTAGCAGTTCTAGGAAGTTTATATGTTGCTTCCCGTTCTGCGGATCCCATTTGTCCCCAACAGAAAGGCCCATGGAGTGTGCACCCCATCCTGTCAGGGAAGCATCTGTCATAATGGTGACTTGGAGTGACAGAGGGTGGAAAGGTGCTCCTTGGAAGATATTCGAAGAGACAGTCCACCAAAGTAACAAGTCTCATATGCTGGGACGAGGGGATAGGAGGACGATGTGTGCGTCTTTCGACAGGTCGTAGTTGCGGATACACCAGAGCTGTAAAGGGAGCGTTTTCAGTCTGGCAAAGATGAGAACCGACGTAGTCGCAGCCATAAGGCCAAGCAGCCTTTGGATTTGGAAGGCAGTGACAGAAGGGTAGGTACGGACGATGGTGGCTAAGGAAATGATGTCTGCCACTCTGTCTTGAGGCAGGTAAGCCATGCATGTTGTGGAGTCTAGTATAGCGCCAATGTACTTTATTCTTTGGACTGGACTCAAGTGAAACTTTTCTCGATTGACTTGTAGGCCCAGATCCTTTAGCAGTGCCAGTGTCTCGGTGATGTTTGAGAACAGGGCGTTCTGGGAAGGTGCTACCAAAAGCCAATCGTCGATATAGGGGTAGATGGAGATACCCCGGAGACAAAGGAAAGCTGCAACCACAATCATAGTCTTCGTGAAGACTCTCGGGGTGCTGGAAAGGCCGAATGGCAGGGCTGCATACTGGTAATGCTGTTGACCAATCGCAAAGCGTAGGTATTAGCGGTGGGAGGGGTGGATGGTGAGGTGGAAGTACGTGTCTTGGAGGTCGAGGGTGGCCATCCAGACGTGTTGCCGCAGGAGTGGCATAATCTGCTGTAAGGACACCATGCGGAAGCGATGGTAGGTTACAAAACAGTTCAGTGCCCTTAGATCTAAAATGGGTCAAACACCTCCATCCCTCTTCAGGACTGTGAAGTATCGGGAATAAAATCCCGTCCCGTGGAGGTGTGGTGGTACCTGTTCGATGGCTCCCTTCTGCAGAAGGACGGACACCTCTTCCAGGAGAGGTGGGGAACGGTGTGTGGAGATGACGACAGGAGGAATGGGGTTCTGGTGGAATTGGATACGGTAGCCTCGGGTCAGGATTGACAGCACCCATTCATCCGAGGTGATGTGACACCAAGTATGTAGGAAGGATGATAGACAGGTTTGAACTGACTCGGTGACAGGGAAGTCAAAAACTCTGCTTAGAGGGTTTGACCTGTTTGGTATGGGAAGATTGTTGCCCAGATCCAAACCTCGGTTTTTGGTATGGAGGTTTTGGACCTCCCGAAGACGTACGCAGTCTCCGTTGTCTGTCTGGAGACTGACGGCTTGGCGCACGCCTCTGCCAAGACCATGACCAGGTATAAGGACGGTATTGTTGTCTCGCAGAGGGTGACACTCCTAGAGCTCGAGAAGCCTTTATGCTCTTGTCTAATCCCTGGAGTGTAGAATCAGTAGTGTTGTTGAAGAGGCCAAGGCCGTCAAACGGAAGATCTTCAACATAAGACCTGGTATCCAGAGGGAGAGTCATATTGCGGAGCCAGGAATGGTATAGCAGAGGCCATTGTCCTGGAAGATGCATCTAGGGCATGCTTTGAAGTGTTTATTTGTTGTTTTGCCAACACCATGCCCTCCTTTTGAATGACTCTGGCTGCCTGAAGCTTGTCTTCTGGAAGGTGGGTCAATAGTTCGGAGAACCTTTCCCAGAGAGTATATTGATACCTGCTCATGCAGGCCAGATAGTTAGTGGTTTTGACACCCAACGCTCCGGTGGAATAGAAGCGTCTGCCAAAGGCGTCCAATTTTTTACTTTCTCTGTCTGAAGGTGCAGAGTGTGTTCTAGATTTTGAGGAGGATGTTACAACCATAGAGTTTGGTTGAGGATGGGAGAATAGAAATTCGGCCCCTGTCTCTTGGACTCTGTACATATGGTCCAATCATCTTGTCGACACCGGGGCTGACGAAGGCTTCTCCCATGGTGCCTTTGTAGCTTGCAAAAGGACCGTGGACATTGGTAATGCCAGAGTGGAAGATGTATCAAGCTGGACAATGTCAAAAAAACGCATCTGTCACTTGTGGGTGTTGCTGAACGACGGAGAGGCCTAAGAAATGGGCCATTCTCTTTACAAGATCTGTGTATGATGTGAGATTGTCGGATGGGGAGATGGGTAAGTCATCAGCGACAGCTTGATTAGGAGACTTACGTTCAGGGGAGGTGTGAGCCTCAGATGCTTTGGTATCGGAATTGTCTTCCATCGAATCAGAGGACTCCTGGTGTAGCATTTGGACAAGAGTGTCCTATTGACTAGTTAAAGGTCTTGGTGGAACGACAGGGGTGGAAACGACTGGGGTTTGAAATGAGTATCTATCCCAGTCGGAATAGCTCGCTGGAGTCAGCCATGGCAAGGATGGTGGATAAGCCCCACACAGATACCTCATCTGTCGTTGATCGCAAGACAGAGGTGGTGGCGGGGGTAAGAAGACTCCCGGGGATCGACTTCTGGACAATGGACGTCTCGGAGACAAAGCGGCAGCATGTCTTTGAGAGGAGCCCGTATAATCTCGGTTGTCGATATCGACAGATTGACTGTGCAGACGTGGAGGGTGATGCTGCGTGTTGCATGAAGTATATCGGTGCCGACTTGGATCGATGTTGGGAGCTTCCGATACTGTTGATGTCGACGACGGGGAAGGAGATGGAGAAGGCTCTGCATCCATTTGATGACTTAGGAGCTCTACCGTTTCGATGTCGGAGTAAGGATGCTCCATTTGGTGGCCAGGGGAAGGAGATGGAGAAGGCTCTGCATCCATTTGATGACTTAGGAGCTCTACCGTTTCGATGTCGGAGTAAGGATGCTCCATTTGGTGGCCAGGGGAAGGAGATGGAGAAGGCTCTGCATCCATTTGATGACTTAGGAGCTCTACCGTTTCGATGTCGGAGTAAGGATGCTCCATTTGGTGGCCAGGGGAGTCCAAGACATGGATGGTCGGTATCGGTGGAGGGACTTGGGCCTCCGGTAACGATACAGTCGTTGGAGAGGGAGGCACTTTAGGGGCATCACCCAGTGCAGCCACCGCTACTTTCCCCTTCTTTGCCGCCTTAAGGGGTTTGGAAGAGCCCTTCTTTGCGGACTTTTGCTCCTTACTTGGCCTGGACTTTTTTTTTACTGGCGTGGAAGCAGAGGATTGTGCCTTCGATGCTGGAGGCTTCGGTGTCGGTTGGCCAATATCGGAGGCAGGCCTCGATGCCGGAGCTGTTGAGGTTGATGGTTTCTCAGCGTCCAATGCTGAGGAAGAATGTAGAGTCGATTCTAACAGGGCCACTTTAAGGCAGGCGGCTTGGTTTTTCCGGGTCTGGTTTGAAAAGCGAGCACAGTAGCGACAAAATTTGTGTCGCTGAGACTCTCTGAGACAAAATATGCAAAGGGTATGACAGTCAGGAGAAGCAAGTTTAGTACCGCAACCCCTGCACCTATTAAAAAAGCCCCACTTCTTACAAAATGTATTACAGGTGGCATTGGACACCGAATAAAATAGCTAGGTGCTTCCCGGGAGCTACTAACAAATGTTGGAGATGCAGGAGGAATGTAGGGACATTCATGCATATTTGGTGGAAATGTAACAAGGTTCAGAAGTTCTGGAAAAAACTACAGGGAATATTAACAAAAATTCTAAAAATTAAATTACCATTATTACCAGAGACATACCTTTTAAATATGATTCCGGATTCAATAAAAAAGTATAAACAGATAATAATATACATATTAACCGCGGCAAGAATATTGATTGCAAAAAGGTGGAAATCGAACATGCTGCCCTCTATAAAGGAAGTAAAATATAAGATATTAGAAATAGCAGAAATGGACAGAGTAAATATGGAACTACAATATAGACTGGAAGGAAAATACTGGGGAAAATGGGGAGTAATATATAACTGGCTAAGAATAAAGAAAATAGGAACGAAGAGGGACTAGGCTAGCCATATTAAGTTAAGTCTAAGATGGAAGCATAACAGAAATGTATAACTTAAAACTATAATCAGATGTTTGAGTCTTTATGTGTTGTTTAACATTGTTTATTTTTGGAGATTGTTAAGTTGGAAAAACCAATAAATATATTTATTAAAAAAAAAATCCCCACTTCTCCATAAAAACCAAAATGAAGAAGAAAGAAGGGGTGGGGGTTAGCCCGAAGGCCCGACTGAGGTAAAGCGGCAACCTCCCCCTCAGCAGAAAATAGAAAGGGTTTTTTAAAAAGTTTTTTTGAAAGAACAACGAATTAAAAGAATAAACTGAGGAAAAAATCCAAAGAGTCGTGAGGCAAAAAGCCAAAAACACGCAAACCGATCAGACCGACAAAGAAAAAGGTCTTTCCAACGCTGCGGTAAGAAAGGAACTGGCGGGATGTCCGCGCCCACCCCTCTGGGCATGTGCGGTGGGGTTCCAGCGCATGCCCGAGGTCTGGGCGCGAAAATCCGTTAAAAGAGCTTGCTACAGCACCGATCGATCCAGCACGTGCGCACTACATCCCATGGGTGTGAAGCACAAGAGACCACGTCAAAGATCACTCAGAATTACAGTTGCTCTTCAGATGGCAGAGATCAGTTCCCCTGGAGAAAACAGTAAGCTCTATGTCATTATACCCTGCTGAGGTTGCCACAGCAAATTGACACTGAGTGACTAATCCTGCCAATTATAGGCTCATCAGCCTATTATCGATTATAGGCACACTATATACTAAACATCTGTTGGCCAAGGTTAATCTTTGGATGACACAGAAAAAAATTCTCAGCCCTGAGCAGCTGGGTTTTTGCAAAGGAAAGATCACTTTAGATCACTGCATTACCTTATCCCACTTAGTTGACAAGCACACTGTGTGGAACAATCAGAAATTATTTGTATTCTTGAAGTATTTGTATTCTTGAATTTGAAAGGTGCATTTGATTCAGTTGACAGGGACCTTCTTTGGATTAAATTAGATCAGCTGAATATGGACAAGAGACTCCTTTTGCTCATTAAGAAACTTTACTCTCTTAATACTTGCCAGATCAAATGCTCACTAGCAGGCAACCTGACACCTTGCTGCAAACAAGGCTGTTAAACAGGGTTGTGTCTAGCCCCCTTTTTATTTAACATCTTCCTCAGTGATCTTGCTGCCCAGCTGTCTGCTGCTGACTGTCATAGTCCCAAACTTGGTGCAACACATGTACCTCTACTACTTTATGCCGATTACACAGTGCTGCTGTCCTGCTCCAGATTTGGTTTGAGACTGTATTGCTTTCTTTACTAACAAGCTCCAGCTAAATTATGACAAGTCTAAAATCCTAGTGTTTTTTAAAAAATGGAGATCATACAAATGGGCCATTGCTGACAAAGTGATAGAACAAGTCAAACAGTACAAATATCTAGGTATTCATTTTCAATATAATGCAACCTGGTCTATCCACTGCAAACACGCTGCAAAGGCAGCTAGCATTAGTGCATCGGCTATAGCATGTTTCTTTTACTGCAGGGACCAATTTGTGCCAGCTGCAATAAAAATCTTCAAGTCCAAAGTGATTTCACAACTACTATATGGTATCCCAATTTGGATTAGGTCCTTTGACTGTGCCATCGAGTGTGTCCAATCCAAATTTCTGTGGAAAATTCTGGGCTTGCCAAAATGTGTCTCAAATGCAGTTATATATCTAGAAACTGGCTTGTCTTTAATAGAAACTTTTGCATGGCTCATGACGTTCAAATGCTGGCTACGTCTACACTATAACTTTGAACCTGGGAGCCTCATATATCACATGCTCTCTGAGCTCAACATGTCAAATTGGTCAGCATACATTGAGAAAAAAATCAAAGTATTAGGCCTTTCTATAGAATCACTGTCTATGCTGCCCTCTGTTGCTGCATTCCAACAGATTAAAAACAGGATGTTAGATATTGAGCGCCAGAAATTATACAGTTTAGCTAATAAAGCCTGCTCCCCCTTGAGTTTTGAGATCCCCCTTACCACAGGGAAGATGGCCTCATATTTGTCTTCCCTGCAAGTCCCACAGCAACGCAGGCCAGATGCAATGCTATGCCTTCCACTATTTTATATGGCAGATTTAACAAGATATCTCACTCAGCCAGATACTGCCCCTGCAAAAAAAGTGTTGAGACAATTGCTCATGTCCTTCTGCATTGTCACCTGTATGTGGATGTAAGGTATATATATTTACATTCTTTTTTTTTCTTTTTTTTTGAAGATGGCGTCCGGGACGGAGCTCAGGTGCGTGAGCTCCGCTGGTTAGTGCAATTTAGCAATAGACTGACGTCCCAAAGAACTTTGCAGATTGGAGCAGACTGGAGCATTGTGTGCCCGCAAGTTCCCTGCAGACTGTTGCCTAGAATGTGTGCGGGAACCCCAAGAACGAGCAGGCGAGGTGAGGCGAGGTGAGGCCGATAAGAGCACCCCCCCTCTTTCCCCGGCCCGCTGTGGAGATGCGGCTAGCAAAGCGGACGAGGGCGGAAAGAACGCTCCCCTCCCCCCCTGCCCACCGAGACGACGGTACCTGGTGGAGCTTGTGTGGAGGCGACGGCGTTGGAGGGAGAGTGAACAGCTGTGATGCCCCGACACGGAGTGAGCCAGCGGGGGAGGCGTGGATCGGCGGGGAGGCCCATGTCGAGGAGACCTCGGGCACGCCCGACTCGCTGCGGCTGCGATATCGGCTAGTGCTGGGGAGACACCGAGAGCCTGAAGGGGGAGCCGTGAGGGGCAATGCCCAGCAGACCGCCCAGCAGACCGCGCGCAGTGAGTTTGAGACGGTGGGCCTAAGAGGAGGATCCGACGGCCGGCGGGAGGTGCCCTCTGGGCGTTGCCCGGAGGATTGCGAGCAGAAGGAACTGGAGGTGCTTGGGCTCGGGGCTTGGAGTTCGGGTCGAACAGCCGTTGAGAGAGCGATCGGCAGCCACAGGAGTGGTGGGCCAGATCCGGGGACAATAACATCACATCTCTCACAGCTAGGAACTTGGAGCGAATGAGCAGAGGCCCCCCAGTGGCAGGATTGGGACTGCTGGAGTTAATCCGTGTTTGGAAAGCTACAGATGCAAAGTGAAGTTTAGATTAGATCAGCATTAAGAGTGTGAGTGGTTAGATGGGGAAGGACTGTGGTTTGTCTGTTTTTGGAAGGTTGAGTGCTGCAGTTGGATTAGTTTTAGTAGTTGTCACGGAGCTAGGTAGGGAAGTATGTTAGGTTCACTGTCAACCTGTGGCCAAGGAGTGCTGCTTAGTGCAGACCTTGGTCAAGGGAATACGTTGTATTTTGTATAAGTGTAGCACTGTAATACCGGTTAACAGAGGAGTAGTTAGTTAGTACCTAATTATTGCTGAAGAGAGAATTGTGTCTATTTGTGTTTACTTGCTGACGTTGTGAATTGTGGGGGATCTGAAGCGCTGCGGAGATCGCCCTGTGATGGAAACACCTGGCCATGCTATTCCGGTGCTCTTGGGGCGGGGTAAGTATAGCGGTGGGTCTAGGCAGGGTTTTAAGGGAAGGATGCGGAGAAATAGAATGGCTCGGCATCCTTCCAGCCTAAGACCCATCCCAAGGGTGACTGGCAGTGGGGCTCCGATGGAGAACCCCTCTCCGTCATTGGTGTTGTGCAATGCCAGGTCGATTAACAACAAAGCAGTTGTCCTCCGGGACTTTGTGATGGACCAACAAGCTGACCTGGCATGCGTGACCGAGACCTGGGTCAGGGAGGGTGAAACAGTAGCCCTGGCCCAGCTTGCACCACCTGGTTTCTCTGTCCTTCACCAATCACGGACGAAAGGGGGGGGTGGCCATTTTCATTCGGGAGGCTTTCTCCTTCAGGGCGCTCCGGGCATAGAGTGTGTCGGAGCGATGCTGGAGGGTGAGGAGAGCTTGGCGATTTGGGTGGTGTACCGACCGCCTAGTGCACCGGCCAATAGCCTGCTGTCCCTGCTGGAGGCTGTATCAGGCTGGGCGTTGGAGCACCCTAGGCTGTTGGTCGTGGGTGACTTCAACGTTCATGCTGAGGACGCGACCTCCAGCCGGGCTGCGGACCTGGTGTCGTCCATGGCGGCACTGGGGCTCTCTCAGGTCATCACGGCCCCCACGCATCAGGCCGGACATACGCTCGATCTGATCTTCGCGGCTGGGGTAATGGTGGACCGGATTACCGCAATAGCGGTACCATGGTCGGATCACCAGGCCCTGAAGGCCCGTCTGAATGCGCCACCCCAACCCCGCTTAGGCGGCGAGCGGATTTTTGCTCGCCCGCGAGGCCAAATGGACCCTATGCGGCTTCAGATGGCATTGCGGGAGCCGAAGCCCCCTGGCAGCTCGTTGGATGAGCTAGTAGAGGACTGGCACGACCGGCTCTCCGCGGCCATCAATGAGATTGCTCCCAGGCGTCCTCTCCGGACTCGCGTTAGGCAGGCGCCCTGGTATACTCAGGAGCTGCGCCAGCTGAAGCGAGAACTGAGACGACTAGAGAGAAGGTGGCGCCGTGCTCGCGATGAGGCATCAAGAGCATCTTATAGGACGTTTATGAAAGCCTATGAGGTGGCAGTCAAGGTGGCAAAGAGGGAGTTCTTTGCGGCCAGGATTGCATCTGCTAGCTCACGCCCGGCACAATTATTTAGTATAATTCGATCTTTGACAACCCTG
>NW_015175985.1:191881-274370 GCF_001447785.1 Gekko japonicus
ATGCGACGGTTACCTCAAGGCTAGACTACTGTAACGCTCTCTACATGGGGCTGCCTTTGTCGCAAATTCGGAAGGTGCAACTAGTGCAGAATGCTGCAGCCAGACTGCTGATGGATCTTCCTAGACGAGATCATATCCAGCCTGTGCTGAAAGCGCTGCACTGGTTGCCAATAGCGTACCGGGTTCGCTTCAAAGTGCTGGTTATTACCTTTAAAGCCCTATATGGTCAGGGACCAGCCTACCTAAGGGACCGCCTTGCCCCACATGTTCCCCCAAGGGCACTACGGTCGGGGAGCCGGAACCTACTGGATGTACCGGGTCCCCGGTACATCAAGCTGACCATGACCAGGAACAGGGCGTTTTCGGTGGCGGCTCCTATCTGGTGGAATGAGCTCCCGGAGGAGATCAGGGCTCTGCGGGACCTAGCACAGTTCCGCAGAGCCTGCAAGACGGAGCTCTTCCGCCAGGCTTTTGAATAGGAGCCACCACCAGTATACCATCAACGCATCAGTTTACCATCAATGCCCTGAAATTCCTGGAATCCCCGGAATTTCCGGTATATGGACATCGGGATATGGGCTTAGACCATCAAAGCCCTAAAAAAGCACCGTGAGCGAGAATGGGACGTTCAGAGGACTGCCATCCTGTTTTTAGATAGCCTTGTTTTTAGATAGGCTATAAATTGTGATGAATTTTTAATATTTTGTATTGTTTTTACTGTTTTATTAGCTATATGCCTGTTAGCCGCCCTGAGCCTCCGGGGAGGGCGGGATAAAAATGTAAATAATAAATAAATAAATAAATAAATGAGCATGATGAATTGCCCTGATGCACTTAAGGTACACCGACTTTTAAATGACTTCTGTTCTGACATCACTGAGAAAGTGGCCAAGTTTCTTCGCTCCGCTTTAAAGCTGTGCCAAAGGATCCCAGAGACAGTATTTTCATTGGTGTGTTTTAATCAGCTCCTAAATTGTACAATCTAGATACGTAGTATTTTTATAGGTGTGTTTTTAATCTGCTCTTAAATTGTATAATCTTATTGACAATTTATGCCAATAAAGGCTAACTTGAATTTGACACTGAGTGCCCAAGGACAGGGCACCCACCCAGAGCCTCTTTCTAGAGCTTGTTGTAATTATTTCCACAATGGGCCTTATTCCTAGTCATGTATAAAGATGTTGAACAAAACATGTCCCAGGACAGATCCCTGAGGCACTCCACTTGTCACTCCTCTCCAAGAGGATGAGGAACCATTAACAAGCACTGTTTGAATGCAATCTGTCAACCAGTTACAAATCCACCTAACAGTCATAGGATCCAACCACATTTTACCAACCTGTCAACAAGTATATTATGTGGAACCTTATTGAAAGCCTTACTGAAATCAAGATCTACTATGTCTATACATCATTCCCCTGATCCACCACAATACTAACTTTCTCAAAAAAAGGAGATAAGTTATTCTGGCATGACTTGTTCTTGAGAACCCCATGTTGGCTCTTAGTAATTACAGCCATCCTTTCTAAATGCTCAAGGACTGACTGACTGATGATTTGTTCTAAAATGTTCTCATTTTGATTCCAACACTGTTTTACATTTTTAATAGCAGCTGCACAAGGGGGAGAGAAAGGAGGGCAAATCATATTAAGGCTGCAGGGAGGACACCATTTATCCACGCATGGCTTTTCCTGTTTAAATTGATCCCCATTCCAACTGATAACCAACTATCAGACTTTTATATCCTTCTGAATTAATTTATTTGTATAACCCACTTGGAAACTGGATTAGGGAAGAAATCTAAAATGGGAGATCACCCATGATAATAAATTTAAAATTGGATTAAAGCAGAAGAAATGTAAATACATTTTAAATCCCTCTTTCTCTTTATGAAACTTTAAAATGATGAAAGCCCAAGGCAGAAAGAAATATCCATCTCTTCAAACACTTTATAAATTTAGCACATAACACTAATGATAGGGGTACCTTGGAAATATCCTCTCTAAGTCATCCCGGTGGGGTATGTGTGGAACTGGAGGGCTGTCAAAGTAGAGAAGTGTCAGGAACACAGATCCTGCATGAGCTCGATATCGGTCAATTTTTTCAGCTGACTGTTGGGCTAGGCAGCACATAATTTTCTTACAGCTGAAAGTTAGAACATACAAAAGTCAAACATTAGGATCCTTCAAAGTATGAATGCCCCTGCCTCCATCACTAGCTATAAAGATCTACTTATCAGACCTTGCCAAGATTCCCTCAGCAAAGGATATAAAAACAGCTATGAGAAGAAACATCCTTACTTTGGCTTCCCCAAGTTTACAGAATGAGACTGTATACCAACACTGTTCTTTGGAAACCTCATTGCAACTGTTCCAGATGGCACGTTTCCCCACTTCCCCCCAGTCCCTGCACTGGCCATCCCCTCCCCACCTAGGCACCAGAAGGCGTGTCAAGTCTTTTTTTTTTACCAGTGACATAGTGATATACCATCATAACAGTGTATCAATGTCAACTTCCACGTTTGACAGGATGATCTTGACAGGCTGGAAAACTTAGCTAAAAAAAGAAAGAAAGAAGAATTTCGATGGGGATAAATGTAATTTCTGCATTTAGGTAAGAAAAACCAAATGCATAATTATAGGATAGAGGAGACTTGTCTTGGCAGTAGTATGTGCGAAAAGGATCTAGGGGTCTTAGTAGAACATACACTGAGCATGAGTCAGCAGTGTGATGCTGTAGCTAAAAAGGCAAATGTCATTTTGGGCTGTATCAACAGAAGTATAGTGTTCAGATCATGCAAAGTGATGGTATCGCTTTACTCTGCTCTGGTTAGACCTCACCTAGAGTACTGTGTTCAGTTTTGGGCACCACAATTAAAAAAAGATATAGACAAGCTGGAACATGTCCAGAGGAGGGCAATGAAGATGGTGAGGGGTCTGGAGACCAGGTCCTCTGAGGAAAGCTTGAAGGAGCAGGGTATGTATAGCCTGGAGAGGAGATAACTGAGAGATGATATGATGACCATCTTCAAGTCCTTGAAGGGCTGCCATATAGAGGACAGTGTGGAGTTGTGTTCTGTTGCCCCAGAAGGTTGGACCAGAACCAATGAGTTGAAATTAAATTAAACAAATGTTCGACTAGACATTAGGAAGAACTTCCTGACAGTTATAGAATTATAGAATCACAGAGTTGGAAGGAGTAATACAGGCCATCTAGTCCAACACCCTGCTCAATGCAGGGACAGCCTAGAGTATCCCTGACAAATATTTGTCCAGCCGCTGCTTAAAGACTGCCAGTGGGGGGGGGGAGGCTGACCACCTGCCTCGGCAGATAGTTCCACTTCTGCACAACTCTTACTGTAATAAAGTTTTTCCTAATATCCAGCTGGTACCTTCCCACCCTTATTTTAAACCCATTACTGCAAGCCCTATTCTCTGCTGCAAACAGGAGCAGCTCCGTGCCCTCCTTCAAGTGACATCCCTTCAAATACTTAAAGAGAGCCATCATGCCCCCCGATCATCCTTGTCACTCTCCTCTGCATCTGCTCCTTTCTGTCCACATCCTTTTAGAAGTGAGCCCTCCAGAAATGCACACAATACTCCAGGTGTAGCCTGACCAATGTAATGTACAGCAGGACATTGACGTCTTGCAATTTAGATGTTATGCCTCTGTTGATACACCCCAAGATCGCATTAGCCTTTCTTGTCCCTACATCACACTGGCTGCTCATATTTAACTTATGGTCCACCTGTACCCCAAGATCTTGTTCACACAAACTGCTACTCAGACGTTTATGCATGTTCCCCATTTTTTTTACCCAGATGTAGAACTCGGCACTTATTCTTGTTAAATTGCATCTTGTTCACATCCACCCACTTTTCCAGCGTGTTCAGATCTCATTGAATTCTATATCTATCTGCGGGTGTGTTTGCTCTTCCTCCCAATTTGGTGTCATCTACAAATTTAATGAATAGCCCCTCTACACCCTCATCCAGATCATTTATAAAAATACTGAAAAGTACCGGGCCCAGAACCAAGCCGTGTGGCATTCTACTGGACACCTCCCTCCATTCAGATGAAATGCCATTGACAACTACTCTCTGAGTGTGGTTCTCCAACCAGTTCCCTATCCACCTAACTATCCTAGAGTCAAGTTCACAGTCCTCTAGTTTACCCATCAGAATATCATAGGGAACCCTGTCAAAAGCTTTACTGAAATCCAGGTAAGCAACATCAACAGCATTCCCTCAATCCAGTAAGCTCGTAACTCGATCATAGAAGGAAAGGTGGTTCGTCTGGCAGGACCTGTTGGGGACAAATCTGTGCTGACTTCCCCGGACCACCAAATTGTCCTTTAGATACTCGCAGACTGATCCCTTTAAAATCTGCTCCAATATCTTCCCTGGGACAGAGGTCAGACTGACTGGCCTGCAGTTTCCTGGGTCATCCCTCCTCCCTTTTTTGAAAATTGGGATGACATCTGCCCTCCTCCAGTCTTGTCCTCCAAGAGGTCTGGAAGATGATAAGCAAAGGCTCTGCAAGTTCTCTAGAAAGTTCCTTGAGCACTCTTAGAGCAGTTCGTCAGTGGAACAGGCTTCCTCGGGACATGGTGGGCTCTCCTTCTTTGGACGTTTTTCAGCAGTGGCTAGATGGCCATCTGACAGCAATGCTGATTGTGTGAACTTAGGCAGTTCATGAGAGGGAGGGTTGCATCAGTGCTTAGTTCTAGTGGCCCTTCTTACACGCCCAGGGAAATGCCGATTGCCATTTTGCAGTCAGGAAGCAATTTTCTCCAGGTCAGTTTGGCCAGGAATCCTGGAGGGTTTTTGGGTTTTTTTTTTTGCCATCTTCTGGGCATGGAGCAGGGGTCACTGGATGCGGGGAGATCACTGTGAATTCCCTGCACTGTGCAGGGGGTTGGACTAGATGACCTTGGTGGTCCCTTCCAACTCTATGAATCTAAGTTGGGGGGGGGGAACCTCAGAAAGCACCTCCAGTAGTTCTGGGGTGGGGAACATCCATCATAAGGACTAGGGAAGAGAAAATAGCTGCAGTGTGAAGAAAAACAGGAAAATCTGGCCAATTCTGTCAAACAGCAGATTTTGCTGTGATCCTTAAGAACATAAGAGACGCCAATGTTGGATCAGGCCAAAGGCCCATCCAGTCCAACACTCTGTGTCACACAGTGGCCAGAAATACCAGTGCCATCAGGAGGTCCACCAGTAGGGCCAGGACATTAGAAGCGCTCCCACTGTTGACCCCCCTAGCACCAAGAAGACAGAGCATCACTTGCCCCAGAGTCCCTATCTATACCTTGTGGCTAATAGCCACTGATGGACCTCTGCTCCATTATCTAATTCCCTTTTGAAGCCGCCCAGGCTTGTAGCCGTCACCACTTCCTGTGGCAGTGAATTCCATGTGTTAATCACTCTTTGGGTGAAGAAGTACTTCCTTTTATCCGTTCTAACCCGACCACTCAGCAATTTCATGGAGTGCCCACGAGTTCTTGTATTGTGAGAAAGGGAGAAAAGTACCTCTTTCTCTACCTGCTCTATCCCATGCATAATCTTATAAACCTCATTCATGTCTCCCCTCAGTCATCGTTTCTCCAAGCTAAAGAGCCCTAAGAGCTTTAACCTTTCCTCATAGGGAAAGTGTTCTAACCCTTTTTTCATTCGAATTGCCCTTTTCTGCACTTTTTCCAAAGCTATAATATCCTTTTAAAGGTGTGGTGACCAGAACTGCACACAGTATTCCAAATGAGGTTACACCACTGATTTATATAGGGGCATTATGATATTGGCTGATCTGTTTTCAATCCTTCCCAAACCTTCACAGCACAGCAGGTTCGAAAAGATGAGAAAAATCCCATGAGGTGCACCAATGCACCTCAATGCTTTTGGGAAGCAGGAAAAAACCAGCATGAAACCTGGGGCAAATAACCTGTGCTGAAAAGGTCTGATTTACTAGGAGGTCAGACTGTGCTCCTTCAGGTTCACAGGAAGAAACACAAAGCACATTTGTTCATGATGTCTTTTGCACAGAGCTCAAAAACTGCTCCCACTAGTTTTATTATGATGACTCTTGATAGTACTGTTTTTGGTATAGTAATGTGAAGGTTTCAATTGTTTGTTCAACATTTAGAAACGTGGTCCATCATTTTTTTAAATCAAAGAAAGGAAAAAAAAATGTTGACAGAGAAAGGAACTATATTCATTCTAAATAGAAAAGATCATTAATATAAAGCACTTTCACTAGCCAAATAAGAACCAGAAACTAGACTTGTGTTCCCAGTGCTTTCAACAGAAACAAGAGAGGTTCTGAGGGAATTCATTCACTAAGGAGAAAATAGGAGGGGAAGTTGCTGATCATCTCACAACACAGCAGGCATATACAAAATCAGACTGAGAACTACATACACATTAGGGTCGATTAATGCTGGCTCATTCTGTGTTAACAACAAGGTCACTTCCATTAAACTGGTCATAGCAGCTTCTCTCACCCTGTGGAAATAAGCATACAACCATGTTTCCATTGTTAATTTCCAGCCTCATATAGACAAGTTTCATATAATTCTATATCACTTCTCTGATAAGAACAACATACATTTATACGCATGAAACATACAGTGCCAGAAACCAAAATTATAGAGGTGGGCTGAAGCAAGGAACAGTAAGTGCAACACTATTAGGGCCATGGGTTCTCTTTCAGTCCTGGATATCAGCCATTGACCCCTTTCGAGATTTGCCTACAAATATGCATCAATACATATTTCTTTCTATAGGTTTAGAAGAATTTAAAAAAATAAACCAAAACCAAATCCACAACTTCTGATCAATTGCTGATTTTTAGCCTCTAACAAAGACTGCAGTATTATGTACATTCCACTGGGAGTAAGATCCACTGAATATACAAGGCTTATTTCAGAGTAAACATGCATAAAATTGCTAGTAAAAGGTAAAGGTAAAGGTTCCCTTGCTCGAAAGCCAGTCGAATCCGACTCTAGGGTTGCGGTGCTCATCTCCGTTACAAAGCCGAAGAGCCAGCGCTGTCCGAAGACGTTTCCGTGGTCATGTGGCCGGCATGACTAAACACCAAGGCGCACGGAACGCTGTTACCTTCCCACCGAAGTGGTCCCTATTTATCTACTTGCAATTTCTTGCTTTCGAACTGCTAGGTTGGCAGGAGCTGGAACTAGAGACAGGAGCTCACCCTGTCTTGCGGCACCCGGGTCTTGAACCACTGAACTACTGACCTTCCACAGCCTGCAGTTCAGCGTCTTAACCACTTGAGCCACCGCAGCTCCCAACAAAATTGCTAGTAGTGGTAGTAAAAAATGAGCAGCTGACTTAATCTATATCCCTCTTTTCCAAAGTATAGAGTAAACATGATGTTAGTATAGCAATTTACCACATTTTATAGCTTTGGAAGATGGTACTCATCTCATTTGAAATGTGGTGTTGGAGGCCATTTTTACGAATACCATGGACTGCCAAAAAGACAAATTAGTGGGTTCTAGATCAAACTAAGCCTGAACTTTCCGTAGAAGACAGTTGATAAGTTAGTTTGTTCTGAGGTCTGAGGGAGAGAGACAGTCTTGTGTGTGATACAAGAGTTAAATTCTGTGTATGAAGAAAACTTGAATGTATAAGGAAACAAAAGTTAAATGAAAGTCTGAGTGACAGACTGAAGTGAAATAGGAAACGTATATGACTCTGAGTAATGAGTTACAAAATTACTTGAAAAATTCCTGTCAGAAAGGGAGCATACTTTGTGTGAGACACAACGAAATTGTTAAAATTATTCACATTACTGGTTACATTGTTCTGCACTTTTATTTATGAACTGTTTCAATAAATCTTCTTTTATTTAAGTCTGCCAGCTCTGAAAGAAATAATTCCTCAGGAAACACATAGACCCTCATGAGACTTAAAATCTCGACCTACCTATCCAGTGATAGCCAAAAGAAAGTATAAAGGTTTGGAAAGCCTAAAATTTCCTGGTGGCAGCCTAACATACCCAGTTGAACAAAATAAAAAGAACACTTTAAAGTGAAACCAGGCCTCCCCAGATAAGGGGACGTCACAGTCACCATCAGTTGGAAGCAACTTGACGGTACTTAACACACTTCACACACTCACACACACACACACACTCATCTCTTAAAAATACACTTAAAGTATCAGGTTAGATTTTAAAGTATCATAGGTTAGATTTTCGTAGGGCCGACTTCAACAAACTCAGAGGCTTGATGGGAGTCATTCCGTGAGGGAGTGTGCTGGAAGGGAAAGGAGCAAGTGAAGGGTGGGCTCTTCTCAAACATGAGCTTTTGTGAACTCAAGCCCTCACTATTCCAGCAAGACAGAAACATGGTAAGGGCTCCAAGAAACCAATGTGGATGAACCAAGAGCTCCAGAATAAGCTAAGGGAGGAAAAGGAAATGTTCAGGAAATGGAGGGAAGATCAGACCTGGTACTGCAGATCAGCCATCAGAGAAACCAAAGCTCAGTATGAGTTGGGTTTGGCTAGGGGGGGCTCACTACAATAAGAAAAACTTCTACAGATATGTGAGAAGCAAACACAAGGTAAAAGAGGCAACTGGACTGCTTTTGGGAGTAGAAGGAGAAACTCTGGTGGAGGACAGAGAAAAAGCAGACAGATTTAATGACTTTTTTGCCTCTGTTTTCTCCCTGAAGAACTCGAGCCCATATAGAGATGGTGGAGGACATGACAGGACACCTGAGTGTCCAGTTGACATTGACAGGGAGGTTGTGGAGAGGCACCTGGCTGCACTGGATGAATAAAAATCCCCTAGGCCAGATGGTGTGCACCCAAGAGTGGTCCAAGAACTTTCTAATGAACTTGCAGAGCCTTTGTCCATCATCTTCAAGGCCTCCTGGAGGACTGGGGATTTGCCACAAGATTTGAGAAGAGCGAATGTTATCCCAATCTTTAAGAAAGGGAAGAAGGATGACCCGGGAAACTACAGGCTGGTCAGTCTGACTTCTGTTGCTGGGAAGATATTAGAGCAGATTTTAAAGGGATTGATCTGTAAGCATCTGAAGGACTACTTAGTGATCCAGGGAAGTCAGCCTGATTTTGTGCCCAACAGATTTTGTCAGACCAACCTGGTTTACTTCTCGTGTGATGAGCTTACTGGATCGTGGGAACTCTGTTTATGTGATTTACCTGGATTTTAGTAAAGCTTTTGATAAGGTTCCCCATGACATTCTGATGGGCAAACTGGAAGACTGTGGACTGGACTATAGGACAGTTCGGTAGATAGGGAACTGGTTAGAGGACCGCACCCAAAGAGTGGTGGTCAATGGCATTTCATCAGATTGGAGGGAGGTGTCCAGTGGGGTGCCGCAGGGCTCAGTTTTGGGCCCGGTGCTTTTCAATATTTTTATCAATGATCTGGATGAAGGGGTAGAAGGCCTACTCATTAAATTTTCTGATGATACCAAATTGGGAGGAGTAGCAAACACCCAAGAAGATAGAGTTAAAATTCAACAAGACCTGAATACTCTGGAGAAGTGGGCAGTTGCAAACAGGATGCAATTCAATGAAGAGAAATGCACAGTATTACATCTGGGCCACAAAAATGTCAAGCACAAATACTGGATGGGGGATACGTTTCTAGGGCATAGTGTATGCAAAAGAGATCTTGGGGTAAGGGTGGGACTGTAAACTAAATATGAACAGTCAGTGTGATGCGGTGGCAAAAAAGGCAAATCCAGTCTTGGGTTGGATTAAAAGGGCCATAACACTGAAATCACAGGAAGGTCATAGCCCCTCTGTATACTGCCTTGGTCAGGCCGCACCTTGAGTACTGTGTGCAGTTATGGAGGCCACTTCAAAAAGGATGTGGGCAAAATCAAGAGGGTGCAGACGAGAGCGATGAGGATGATCAAGGGTCTGGAGACTGAGCCCTATGAGGAAAGGCTAAGGGCTTTGGGAATGTTTAGTTTGGAGAAGAGGAGATTGAGGGGGGACATGATTGTTCTCTTTAACTATTTTAAAGGCTGTCCTTTGGAGGAGGGTAAGGAGCTGTCCCACTTGGCCACAGAGGATAAGACCCGAAGCAACAGGTTTAAATTACATGCAGAAAGTTATCAGCTGGATATTAGAAAAAACCTTTTTCTCAGTCAGAGCGGTTCTTCTGATTTAATTTCAACCAATTCCTCTGAATGCCGTTCGCTTTACCCGGGTTCAAAGGTGGAATGAGCTGCCTAGGGAGGTGGTAAGCTCCCCTTTACTGGTAGCTTTCAAGAAGATGCTGGATGAATATTTGTCAGAGATGTTTTAGGCTAGTCCTACATTGGGCAGGGGGTTGGACTAGATGGTCTGTATGGCCCCTTTCAACCCTATGACTCTATGAGGTTATCCTGATGTCCTTTCCTAGCTTCAGCTGGCATGACAGTGGAGGCCTTTCCATGAGAAGCCTCTGCTACACACACAACAAATGGACTGTGCCCACATCTGTATACCATGAGCCAAAGAAAGCTGTTTGCATTACCTACTGTGAGAGACTTCACATAAGGAACCCTTGCCTGCATTTTATGTTAATGTAGCTTGCACACAATCAGCTCAGAGCATCATGGGAAGAAGAAGCACATGTTAGCTATTGTGAGCAGAGAACAACGACTAAGAAGAAGAATTCCCCCATTACTGCAAAGCCGAGATGTCACGTAGGACACAGACCTGATCTGCATCTGTGTTGCAAGTTTCCTGTTTAAGCCTGGGAAAGGCAAGATTCTTCTGTACTTCAAAGAGGATGCAGGAAGCTGACATTTCACACCTTGCCAGATGGAGATTCCATGAGATAGAGTGTAGTATTTCAAATATTGACCCAACCCATAGCTTACCTGCCCCTTTTTCACATGCACCAATAGGGAAGAACTATGGAATGGACTTGTAAATAGGTGGGATTACAGACTGGCAAGATGCCACCCACCTGGAGATTCAACTAAAAAAGTAAAGACCCAAACCCTAGGTCTTTGCTAGCCACCTCCCTTCTCCACGACCTCTATCTTCTTTTCTACTGCTAAGGTCCAGCTTTCTATCCAACAATCCTTTGTCTACTTTAAGATCTCTTGGAACTGCAGCCAAAGAGGTCCATGCTTGCTTAGCTGGTTCTAGCAGTTGTGATTTAGTTTAAACCCCTAGGTATTACTGTCTACCCCATTCCCATTGCAACAGACAAGACTTCTGGACACAGGCGCGTATAAATCGAAATAGCTACCTACCTCCAAGTAACTGAGAAACTATTTTATTTCTATTTCTGTAATTCTAAAGGAACCTTGAGTGTATGTGAATTGAGAGACTGATTATTTTGTATGTGTGACTTTGATATTGCTTAGTAAAGAATTATTTGTTTTGGAAAAACACCTATGTGATTTCAATTACTGGAACTCTGGGTTTGGACACGACCCTGGTATAGCTGGTCAGAACTCACGTTAAAATATAATTGGCCTCAGCTGTAGATAAAGCTGTTGGCATAACAGAAACTGGGAGTAGGAACAAGCGAGTCGGCACGCTCCTTCCCGCCCCCTTCGGACGTAAGGGAATGGTCCAATCCCAGAGTCTAAGGAAGGATAGAGTGTGAATGGTTTCTGTCTGCGCAAAAGGCTCCCTACTGGAGCAAGCTATTGTGGGAGGTCTTCTTGTCTTTTTCATTCTGCCCCCGGAGCAATTCGTGCGGCGCTCCAATTCTATCACTGGGTGGTACCCGAGGAGCGACTACAAAGAGGCCCGATAGGGAATCCCCAAGTTTGCACCAAGCATGCACATACACGTAGGCATACACATACCACCCCACAAAGCATAAGCACTTTGTGGTTACGAGGTACCATGTCAGACCAAGAGTCTGCAGAGACCTTAGCAAAAGAGTTAGGGGGCAAATCTCAGAAAAACGGGGTGTGACGCTCCGGAAAAACCCCACCCCGAGTTAGAGGGGAATCTAGGAAAAAGAGTTAGAGGGAGAACTCAAAAGCAGGGGTGCAACGCCTCTGAAAACCTCGAACCCTGGTTGTTGCAGGTAATCCAGGAAAGGAAGTGTGGACCTTATCCCCCGCACTCCAAAAACCAGCAGACTAGGCTTTTAGACGTTGCCTTGGGTGTCAGGTCGGTAAGCCAGCATCCTAAACTCAAATAAATAAGGAAGGAAAGAAAATAAATAAGTAAAGATATTGGCAAGAGGAGGCCAGATAGTCACTCTTGACCACAGATATAGGGTTCGCAGGTAAACCCAGAAGGGTGATCGAAGAATCTCCCTCTGAAACCTTCTCAGCTGAAAGCAAATAAAAAACACTCACCCCTCCAGCAGCTCTGTCTCCTGCTGCTTCTCAGAGCTCAGCTGGGTCAGCTGAAGGCAAAGCATGGGGAAGGAAGGGTTTAGGGAAGGAAGGGACCTCAACCTCAGCAGGGCAGCATGTCATAGAGCAGTGGTGGCCAAACTTGCTTATCATAAGAGCCACATTAAATAAACGTCAGATTTTGAGAGCCACAAGACATGAACAAATATTACACAGATTTTTTTGGAAAATATGCAAATTTGCTTTTTTATAAATATTAAATAAAATTGCCAAAAATAAAGAACAAAGGGGTAAAACCAGATACTGATGATAGTTATTTGTCAAAATGATATTCATTTTTCTAAGAGAGAGGGGGGTGGAAAGGAAAGACCGAGAGAGAGAAACAAAGAAAATAGATTGGGGATGGAGGGCAGGGGAGGGAGGAAGAGAGGGAAAAAGAGAAAAAGAGAAAGAAAGGTGGAAAGAAAGCAAATAGATGGGGAAGGAGGAGGAGGGAAGAATAGAGAAAGAGAAAGAGAGAAAGAAAGAAAGCAAATAGATGGGGAGGGAGAGGGAGGAAGGAAGGGAGAAGGGGAATGGTGGAAAGGATGAAAGGTGGAAAGAAAGAAGAGAGAGAAACAGAAACAAATAAAGCAAATAGATAGGGGAGGAAGGAAGAGAAAGAAACAAAGAAAGCAAATGGATGCGGGAAGGGGAGGAAGGAAGGAAGGAAGAGAGAGATGAAGGCAGAATGAAAGCAAGGAAAGGAGAAAGAGAGAGAAAGAAAGGTGGAAAGAGAGAAAGAGGTGGAAAGAAAGCAACTTTAATTTTAAATATGTTCTCCAACCCCCTTCCCCCACCAGCCGGCTTGACTTGGAGAAGGGATTTAGAGTCAAAAGCCTTTTACGAGCCAAGGCAGCTGGCTGGTGTGGCAGTGTGGTGGGGCTTGGAGAATACATTTAACTTTAGATAGGGAGGGAGGGGAGAGAGAGAGATAGAAAGGTGGAAAGAAAGCAGCTTTAACTTTAAATGTGTCCTCCAAGCCTCCCATGCTGGCTGGCTTGGCGAAGGGATTTAAAGAGACAAATGCCTTCTTCGAGCTGGCTAAAGGGGGGGGTCTTTGAGAACACATTTACAGTTAAAGTTGCTATCTTTCTGTTAAATACTGGGTTCAAGACACATTGCAGTGGACCGCTCTACTTTATTAAGTGATTTCAGGAACAAGACTGAAACCTCAGGGCAATAGCCCTGTTTAAATAGCATGCAAAACCCACACCCAAACACACCCAACTCCTAATGATAGGCTATTTACATAACATTACTTTCTCATTGGTCACCTCCAGAGTCATTGTGGACTATTGTTTTAGAGCTCAAAGCTCAGTCAGTCTCTGGTATCCAGTCCTGGAATGTTCCAGCCCCACACTTTCTCTGCTTCCTCCCACCTCAAGCTTACCCAGGGAGGGGAACACTGGCTAGGGAAGGGAAGACGTATTGGGGAGGCATTCCCCCCCTTGCTTCCCCAGCCACCCTGCTGGGAGCCACATAATATGTGTGAAAGAGCTGCATGCGACTCCTGAGCTGCAGACTGGCTACCCCTGTCATAGAGTCTGTCCTCCAAAGCAGCTATTTTATCCAAGGGAACTGATCTCTGTAGTCTGGAGATCACTAATAATTCCAAGGGATCTCCAGGCCCTACCTAGATCTGCACTTTCAACTGTGACCCCAAATAAAATTATGTTCTCAAATGTGCAAGGAATGAGTTAATGTATGCAAAGATTAATACACACACTCAAGTCGTATACTGAAATATTTTTACACTAGAATCCTTGGGACAATATGGTCCTTTCCATGACAGTTGCATAATTCATTCTAAGTGATCCACCAATGTCTCAATGTACTTTTTTGAGTCTCAATGTACTTTTTTAACCAAAAAATGGTAAATGCATATGAAGTCTTAAAAATGGTTAGACAAGTGTTTCAACAGAAATTTAGACAAGGAAAAAAAAGCTGCATAAGCTGCATCGTAACTATTTGGCAATCTTTCACCAAGGAATACTTTCCCCTCTTTTTATATGGCATCTTGCTATGTAGATGTCCACATTTTACACCTGTAAACAGGTTGTTTGCTGGGACTTGTCCAATGTGTCTGAAGGAATGCTAAGTTTGCACATGGAAAATACAGTCAGTTAAATCCTTTCTAAAAACTGAAGCTTTCTTCATACAGAAATGCAATTGTTACTTCTCTTCTTGAAGAAGATACAAATAAAAGTAAGTAGTAAGCAATTAACCCTATTCAAAACAATTTCTCTCAATTTAAATTTTCTTGCTAAAGATGATAAGCAAGATATGGAGGCTGGTTTTTTTTTTTAGTGAAATCTAATAAGTATTTTAGATGCCTATCTAACCTGTATTTTATATTTATTGGGTAGCATTACCATGTAATTTTTAAACTGTAAACTCCAGGATTCCTTACAGCACTTATGATGGCTAAACATCTCCCAAAATTGCTTCATGTTGTGGATTTCTGTTCACCAGGCAATATAGGTATTCTCTGTGTCAATAATAAGAGTAAATCATAATTGATGGGAAATATCAAAAGTGAGGACCAGTGAGAAGTTAAGGCTGAGGGGGAATATAGGAAGAGAACTTTTGTTAGCCTATCCCCAACAAATTCCTCAATAGGAGAGTGAGAGGACCCAAGGGGAACTATGCACTCTGTCACAATGATTCCGAAGACACATAATTAGAGAATCCCTCATTGAACGTACAAAGGGGTTTGAATAGAAGTGGTGTTGAGTTATTGCACCCTTCCTTCAACGAACTTAAGAGGGCTCCAAGACCATAATGGGTCTCTCTGAGATTTTGGATGAATACAGCTTGCCAAATTCATCTCCTAAACCCATAAAGCTCTAGCCACCACAGTGGGTTTCAGTTCCTAAAGTATGGAGGAAAAGATTAAGAAAGCACTCCTCCCCTTTTGGCACTGTACTCATCACTGGGATTTCTGCTTGGCTGAAGGCACCCAAACTTCCTTGTCTGCAATTGGCCAATGGGTTGCAACTGCATGCTGTTCTTTGCTGCCAGGAATTTTGTCTGGCTAACAAGGACAGCACACACGCTCAGCCCTCAGAAGTTGGGGAGGTTGCCAAGAGTGGGGATCTCTACCAGAAACTCACCCCTTCCTACCATTTTCACTCTTACCATGTCTGCACATGAACAAAGTTTGAGTCCAGTGGCATCTTTAAGACCAACAAAGTTTTATTCTGGGTACAAGCATTCATGTCTGTGCATAATTACAGAAGCTCATACCCAGAATAAAACTTTGTAGGTCTTAAAAGGTGCCACTGGACTCAAACTTTGTTCTACTTCTTCAGACCAACACAGCTACCCAACTGAATCATGACTGCACATAAATGTATATTCTTATTTAAAATGCTTATATTCTGCTTTTGGACTTATAAAACCCTCTAAGGGAACTACCAAAACAAGTTTAAAGCAAACATAACCATTAATGCTTACAAGAAAAACATAGAGGTTTTTGTTTGTTTGATGACACCTGTCAAGTTAGAACACCCGTTCCAGTTAATAAAAAAGAGCAGAGAGCACAGACAAGTTGGAAATCAGTAGCATATCTTTAGTTAAGGAGACCAAGTCTTCTCCTAAACAGCACAGCTGTGGCCTGGTGCCAAAATACCATCAAGGAGGGCACAAGGTGGGTCTCCTTGGGGACAGAGAAATGATATAGTCTAATCCACAGTTCTCCTGTGACATAGCAGAGTTACAGGAGTATCATCTATTAGAATCAGCCACTAAGAATGACATGGTGCATGTACCTGACAAAAGGACAATGTCCATGGCATGTGTACTGTAATCATTGCCATCATGCAACTATAAAGCTAGTACAACTCATTTGCTTTTTAAAATAATATCTACAAATGCTTGGCAAGAAATGCAAGAAGTCAGGAGCCCAATCAATGATTGATACAACTGCACCCTCTGCTGTCCACTTACAAACACGTGACAGAAAAGAAGCCAACAGAAGTATAACTTGGTAACTTCAAAATGAAGCCCAAAGTAATTGAAAGTGAAGGGTAAAAAATACAGAAGAGCCTTTGGTTATTTCCCCTTCTCCTTTGAGCAAGATGTCCTTAACATAAACACTCTCATGTTAACAAATGGCACTGATTAGACAGAAATGTAGTAACAGCAGAGCTAACAAGCCTTACCATTTGAACATATTATACAATCTGCATTTTAAAGAATAGAATTTAAACAGCATCTATACTGGAACCCCTATCCATAAGCATCCAAATGCCTTACCATGCTCCAACATCACCTCGACTGTCTGTTGTATAATCATTCAGACCATCCAGCAGCATGTTGTATATCTGTGCAACATTATTTTTGCAGACAAATTCGGTTGGTGACCCTTCACCTTTCACCCCTACTGTCATGCAAATCCTGCAGGAACAACAGACATATACAAATTAATATAATGACCAGTATTAGTTAAAATAGAAAGTGCAACCTTTTACCAATGGGACACTATAATTGCAGAGTTAGTGATCAACTTGGCCAGGTTAGAATCGTCAGATTCTACAAGTTGTTAGAACTCCACCGGGCTTAAAGCTGCAATACATCCTCTGGCCACCTGCTGTTATGTCACTGTACAACAAAAGAGATCACACCAGCCATTCTTTCCACTTGGAAATTTCCACAGTGGTTTATTTATTTACCCAACTCTTCTCCACAATGGGGACTAAAAGAGGCTTACATCGTTTGCCTCTCCTCAATTTTATCCTCACAATAACCCTGTGAGGTAGGTTAGGTTGAGAGGGCATAACTGGCCCAAGATCACCCAGCAAGCTTTCATGGCAGAATGAGGACATGAAACTGGATTTCTAAGATCTTAGTCCAACACACTGACCACTACACCCTGTTGGCTCTTTATGGAGTGGAACATCTAGATTCAGCTGCTGGTGGTTTGAGAGACCCCCTGTGCTTTACAAACCCTGCATTTCTGATCATGCCATATAGTGTTACTTGATTTGATGATCTGAATCACAGAGTTCTGACCATTTACAGCAAGAAATACAATAAACCATGTTAAATAATTCACACAAGCCAGTTGGAACCTCTTATTCCAATGTCCAAGAGGCTGGTGGTACTCAAAACGCACTCCTGTTTTCATATATTACTCTGAATGTAACACACTGAGAGCCAGAGTGATGTAGTGGTTAGAGAAATGCAGGGTATAAATGAACAAATACAGTTATGCAGACAAAGGAGAGGGGGAACTAGTTAGAGCACCAAAAGTTAGGCAAAAGCACTCCTTGGCACCTTATTAGAACAGTAAACTGAGAGTGAAATGAAGAAAAATGTGAGCATGCAACCTCAACTGTATATAAAAGAATCCTATAACTTATGATAGCTGATACACAAATTAATCAACTAATAAGATGGAATCAATCTTTGGTTTCTACCTTTCCAAGATAACACTAAAAGCCTGTCTTTCTGATAGAGGCCTTTTCATTATTCAAATACGATATACCCAACCATACAAACACTACTACCTCATAAACCTGATGAATCATCTCTTGGAGGAAAAAATCACGTTACCCCTTCATTGATCATAGATGACATGAAAACTACATTTAAATTTTCAAACTTCGAGCTTCCAGTTTCAGCACGGTGCGGTCACTCGGCTTGCTCCTGCGAGGTGATTTGAATTGTCGATTCTCTAGTGGAGCTTGAGAGATCTCAAGCTCCTTGGGTTCCCCGGAGAGGAACCCAAAGCAGAGGGCTTGATCCAGACCCCCTGCGAGCGGCAGCAGCGGGTTGAAGTCTGTGATCATCCAGAAGCAAGAATCTGACAAGAGCTTCCATGCCAGGCATGGAGGCGAAGCTGTGAGTCCTGGACAATGGGGAACTTGGATGACCCCCTACAAACATCGAAAGAAGACTATAGACACCGTGAGTACCTTTAATCTGCAACAAAACTAAAGATTCCTTAGTTGGACTTTAAGCCCTTTAAGCATTTTAAATATCAGTGGAAGAAAATGGAGGGGTGAAGAGGGCTCCCTTCCCTCACTTTTTCCCTTCAAGTGGCTTGCAAAAGGAGTAAAAGGAATTTCTTTTACCAGTGGGCTAAACGAGTGGAAAAGTTGACAATTAAAAGCTACTGAATAGCTTCTTAAAACCCTGCAAGACCCTACTGTGGATTCTAATTTCCCCCCCCCTCCTCTGTGGATCAAGTGGATTATAACACTACTTTTTCTTTATGGACTAATCTTTATTTTTTGGAATTATAAAAACAGGTTGCTTACCTGTAACTTTTGATCTTCGAGTGGTCATCTGTGCATTCACACCCATGGGATCTAGTGCGCACACACTGGATCGATCAGCATTGTAGCAAGCTCTTAACGGATTTTCGCACCCAGACCTCGGGCATGCGCAGGAACCCCACTGCGCATGCCCAGAAGGGTGGGCGTGGACATCCTGCCAGTTCCTTCAAACCCCCGCAAATCAACCCCTATGAAAAATGTAGAAGCTGACAGCAGCGGGGAAGGAGGGCGGGTGGTGTGAATGCACAGATGACCACTTGAAGATCACCAGTTACAGGTAAGCAACCTGTTTATCTTCGACGTGGTCTCTGTGCTTCACACCCATGGGAGATTAGCGAGCAGTAGCCTACCTGGAGGAGGGTGCTGGCAGGTCCTTACTGTATAGCCGAAGATAGAATGCGACATCCCATGTCTGTATTAGAGTTTTTACGGACGTCTAGGGCGTAGTGCCTTATGAAAGTATTAGGCGTGGCCCACGTAGCGGCTTTGCATATGTCCGTTAGGGGAACTCCCTGGAGAACGGCAGTGGAAGCCGCAACAGCTCGAGTTGAATGGGCCCTGATTGGGCCAGGCAATGGCTGTTTGGCAATCAGATAGCAGAGGCGGATGAGACCCGCAATCCACCTTGAGAGGCGCTGAGCCATGATGCGAGTCCCCAGCCTTGCTGGTGCGAGACAAACAGTTGGGAGTCACGTCTCGTTGGATGGGTGCTGTTCAGGTAGAACAGGAGTGCACGTTTCACATCTAAGGTGTGTAACAGTCTGTCCTCTGAGGATGTTGGAGCCGGGAACAGTCTGTCCTTTGAGGATGTTGGAACTGGGAAGAAATCCGGGAGGAAGATCTCTGCCTGTAGGTGGAACTCTGACACTACCTTTGGCAGGAACAAGATGTCAGGGACGAGGTGGACACCGTCTGGCAAAAAGGACAAGGTGTGTCATGTCTGAAAGCCAGTATTTCTCCAACTCACCTCGCAGAGGTGACAGCAACCAGAAAGGCCATCTTTTATGACAGGAATTTCAGGTCACAAGTTGTGAATGGCTCAAAGGGTTTCCTCGTGAGCTGACAAAGAACTAGAGGAAGGTCCCAGGGAACGACAGGAGTTTGATGGGAGAATAAAGGTGCAACAGTCCCTTTAAAAAACGTTTTGAAAGTGGATGCAAAAACAGTGTGCATCCGTCAATTTGAACATGGTAGGCCAAAAGAGCGGGCAAATAAACTCTTAACGAGGATTGAGAAAGTCCCGACTCAGCAAGGGACAGGAGGAATTGGAAAACTTTCTCGAGACCCACTGAGGTGGCTCGAGGGGCATTGTCACCCAAGGAGGAACAAAACCTTTGCCATTTGTAATGGTAGGACTTTCGCTTAGTAGGCTTTCTTGCGTTTAGTAAAATGTTAGCTACGCGGGTGAAAAAGCTGTTGACGCTATTCTCCAGGCAGTCAACTTCATCTGTGGTTAGTCATGGTACAGGAGAGGGGAGTCGGACAGGAAGAGGAGGTCCTGTGCTGGAGGGAATTGGTGGTAGACCCCTGCTGACAGATCAAGGATGGTGGAGAACCATGGCTGTCTCGGCCACCATGGGGTTATTAGGATGTAGTCTGCTCCGTCGCTGATGATTTTGCGGACCACTCTCAGAAGCAGGGGTAGTGGAAGGAAGAGGTAGAGAAGTTCCTGGGGCCTCGGATAGAGGAGACCGTCCCCTAGAGACTGTGGGTCCCTGCCGCCTCGGCTGCAGAACAGAGGACACTTTTTGTTGGCTCTGGTGGAAAAGACATCGACTTGGGGAACTCCCCACCTGCGGAAGAGTGGGAGGAGGTAGGTTGGGTTCATTTCCCACTCGTGGAGACTGAGTCCTGCTCGACTTAAGTGGTCTGCCTGCACATTCATGTGTCCTGGGATGTGTGTGGCTACCAGGAAAACGTTCTGGCCGATGTTCCACAATTGGATGGCAAGGTTGCAGAGGTGTAGGGAGACAGTGCCCCTTGCTTGTTGACATAACTGAGTGCAGTAGTGTTGTCCGTGAGGACCGTAACACATTTCCCCTTGATCAGAGGTAGGAAGCTGGTGACAGCGAACTGTATTGCAAGCAGTTCCAGGAAGTTTATGTGCCGCTTCCGTTTCTGCGTGTCTCATTTGCCTCCAACACAAAGGCCCATCATGTGGGCACCCCAGCCCAACAGGGAGGCATCCGTGGTCAGGGTGATTTGGGGTGATGGAGGATGGAAGGGTGGTCCCTGGAAGAGATTGGAAGGGACAGTCCACCAAAGTAAAGACTTTTGTATATTGGGAGGGGGGGTTAGGACGGTGGTATGTGGGTTTTTCGTTGGGTCAAAGTTGCAGATTAACCACAGTTGCAGGTGGCGCATTTTTAGTTTGGCAAAGACCAGGACCGACGTATTTGCGGCCATAAGGCCAAGCAGCCTCTGTATTTCGAAGGCCGTGACTGAAGTTTGGGTACGGACGACAGTGGCTAGGTGGATGATGTCTGCCGCTCTGTTTTGGGGCAGGTAAGCCATGCATGTCTTGGAATCCAGTAGAGCACCTATGTATTGTATTCTCTGGACCGGTTGAAGTTGAGACTTTTCCTGATTGACTTGCAGGCCCAGGTTCTGCAGGAGTGCCAGTGTCTCATTGATGTTTGAGACCAGGGCGTCCCTGGAGGATGCTACCAGGAGCCAATCGTCGATGTACGAGTAGATGGAGATACCCTTGAGGCGGAGGAAGGCCGCAACAACAATCATAGTCTTTGTGAAGACTCTTGGGGCGCTTGAGAGGCCGAATGGCAGGGCTGCATATTGGTAATGCTGTTGACCAATTGCAAAGCGTAGGTATTGGCAGTGGGAGGGGTGGATGGTGAGGTGGATGTACGCATCTTGGAGGTCGAGGGTGGCCATCCAGACGTTTCTCTGCAGGAGTGGCATAATCTGCTGCAATGACACCATGCGGAAGCGGTGGTAGGTGACATAGCAGTTCAACACCCTTAGGTCTAATATAGGTCGAATGCCTCCATCTTGCTTTGGAACCGTAAAATAGCGGGAATAGAACCCCTTCCTGTGTAGACATGGTGGTACCGGCTCGATGGCTCCTTTGTGCAGAAGGACAGACATCTCCTCTAGGAGAGGTGAGGAAGGCTGTGTGGAGACGACTACAAGTGTAATGGGGTTCTGGTGGAATTGGATACGGTAGCCTCGGGTTACGATGGACAGTACCCATTCGTCCGTGGTGATATGACGCCAGGTGTGAAGGAAGGGAGAAAGACGGGTTGGAGCTGACTTGGTGGGAGGGAAGTCAAAAACCCTGCTTGGAAGACTTCGCCTGCTTGGTGCGAGACGACTGCTGTCTGGATCCAAACCTGGGTTTTTGAAAGGTTGGTTTTTGGCCTCCCGAAGACGTACGTGGTCTCCATTGTCTGTCAGGAGACTGACGATTCGGGGTGCGTCTTTGTCAGGGCCTAGACCAGGTGCGAGGGCGATATTGCTGCCTCGTGGAAGAGAATGCCGTCTTAGAGCTATTGCTGAGGCCATTGTTCTCAAGGAAGTGTCTAGGGCATGTTTGGAAGTGTTGATCTGCTGCTTCGTGAGTACCATGCCCTCCTTCTGGATAATTCTGGCTTCTTGAAGCTTGTCTTTGGGGAGGTGTGTCAGGAGTTCAAGGAACCTTTCCCAAAGAGTGTACTGATACCTGCTCATGCAGGCTGAATAATTTGTGGTTTTAACTCCCAATGCTCCCGTGGAATAGACTTGCTGTCCGTTTGTAAAAGTACTTTGTCAAGAGATCTTGTAGTTACGTGGAATTGGAGAGAGTCCGATGTCAGATATTGTAAGGATGCAAAATTGAACTGTTACGTTGAGAAAGAATGTGTCGAAACGAGCGGTAAAACTCCGGGGAAGTTCATCTGTTGAAAAACAGTGTTGAAAAACAGAAAGATTAAAACAGCTTGAAGTTCAAGAACAAGAGTCAACTGATTCTTACAATTGTTGTTAATTGCATGCACTTCTTGCAGTATTTGTGTAGTCTGTATCTTAGTTATACTGCTGCTCCCCCACCTTCTTTGTCCCCTATCAGAAGGCGCAGAGTGCGTTCATTTTGATTTGGACGAGGATGTAACAACCATCGAGTTGGGCTGAGGGTGGGAAAATAAAAATTCAGCTCTGGTCTCCTGGATTCTGTACATGTGGTCCAGGCGTCTTGTTGACACTGGGGCCGATGAAGGCTTCTCCCATGGTGTTTTCGCAGCTTGTAGAAGGATCGCAGACATGGGCAGTGCAATGGTAGTAGAGGTATCCAGTTGCATGATATCAAAAATGGCATCTGTAACCTGAGGTTGGTGTTGAACGACTGAGAGGCCTAGAGAATGGGCCATTCTTTTCACAAGGTCTGCATAGGACATGAGATTGTCAGATGGAGATATAGGGAGATCATCTGCAACAGCTTGGTTAGGAGATTTATGGTCAGGAGAGGTGTCAACCTCAGAGGCCTCGGTATCAGAATCTTCTTCTGCGGAATTAGAGGAGTCCTGATCTGGCACTTGAATACAAGTGACTTCTGTTTGAGTAGTTGAAATATTTTGTGGTACGACTTGGGGGTTGGGACAACAAAGTTCCGGATTATGGTGGGAAGGATTGTCTGCCGGAGGATGAGACAGAGATGCTGAAGGTCTGGATTTGTAGGGTGACCTTAATCTGTGGACAGAATGGGTCGCGTATTGATCCCAGTCTGAATAGCCCACCGGAGTCAACCACGGCATGGATGGTGGATAACCCCCGTAGAGATACTTCAGCTGGCGTTGATCCCAAGACAGAGGTGGTGCTGGGGGAATAAAGACTCGGGGGGATAGACTTCTGGAACGGGCACGTCTCGGAAACAAAGGAGCGGCTTGTCTGTGAGAGCGGTCCCTATAATCTCGGTCATCGATATTGGCAGGTTCAAGAAGCAGACATGGAGGGTGATGCTGCGTGCTGCTAGAAGTGTGTCGATTCCGATGTGAATCGATGCCGGGAGCCTCTGACACCGTTGATGTCAATGACGGGGAAGGAGAGGGAGAAGCCTCTGCATCCATAGGACGAATAAGGAGCTGTAGCGTCTCGATATCAGAGTAAGTATGGTCCTCTAATTGTTGTATAGGGGAATCCAGTAGGTGACTAGTCAGTATCGGTGGAGGGGCATGGACCTCCGATGTCAATACTGCCGTTGGAACGGGAGGCACTTTTGGGGCATCACCCAATGCAGGCACCGCTACCTTCCCCTTCTTTGCCACCTTTAGGGACTTAGAGGAGCCCTTTTTTGCAGACTTGTGCTCCTTACTTGGCTTGGGCTTCTTCTTCATCGGAGTGGAAGCAGAGGATTGCACCTTCGATGCTGGTGGTTTCGATGTTGGTTGGTCAATGTCGGAGGCAGGCCTCGGACTCCATCGCTGAGGGAGAATGTAAAGCCGACTCACGGAGTGCCACTTTAAGGCACGCAGCTCGTTTTTTTCGTGTCTGGTTAAAAAACCTGGCACAGTGGCGGCAAGACTCAGGTCAATGACACTCCCCCAAACAAAAATTTCAAAGGGTGTGGCGGTCAGGTGGAGCTAGTTTGCTGCTGCAACCCTTATAGCGGTTGAAAACCCCCCAGTTCTTCTCCATAAAAAATACCAGAAGGAGAAAAAGAAAGGGGGGGGGAGCCCGAAGGCTAAACTGAGGTAAAACCAGCAACTTCCCCCTCAACACAAAAAGCAATTTTTATAAGTTTTTTTGAAGAACAAATGAAGAAGAGTGAGAAAAATAATAAAACTGAGGAAAAAATCCGAAGAGCCGTGAGGCGAAGTAGCCAAAAAAGCGAACCGATCAGACCGACGAAGAAAGGGTCTTTCCAACGTGGCGGTAAGAAAGGAACTGGCGGGATGTCTGCGCCCACCCCTCTGGGCATGCGTGGTGGGGTTCCTGCGCATGCCTGAGGTCTGGGCGCGAAAATCCATTAAGAGCTTGCTACAATGGCGATCGATCGAGCGTGTGTGCACTAGATCCCATGGGTGTGAAGCACAGAGACCACGTCGAAGATCCGTGCTTTTGGAATTACTATTACAAGATCTTACTGTGGATTACTTTGGATTATAATACCCTGATGGAGAACTTTTACATTTACCATCATTTGGTTTGGCTTTCTTTTATTTGAGACCCTTTTTCCTTGGTTTTATTACTGTTCGATATGAAATTATAAAAGTTCTTCCTAAATTGATTATATTTAACTATACTCAATATTTCATGGATTACAATTTATTTCTCTTTGTGTATCCTTTGAAAAAGAAGAAAGAAAGGAAAGGGAATTTAAAAACAGTCTGGTACTGACATTTTTTTAAATTCATCTTTGCAAAATATAAACTATAAACCTTAGGCAGTCTGTATTTCTCTCTGTGTTTATCACTAAAAATATATTGTGTCCCAAGTGTTTTGTAAACAGTTGGTAACGCTTTCTGAGATGCTGGGAAAGGTTTTGGTTTTGTAGATGCATGCGGTTATCACTAGAAGTACACTGTGTTCCAAGTGTAATGTAAGCAATTGATAATTTTGTTTGATTTAAACTTTTGTTTTGAAGAATTTTGTTTTGAACTTGCATCTGATTACAATAAGAATTGTTATGTAAATATATAACAACTGCTTGACTCCACAGATTTTTGACTGAAAAAGAGATTGAGACATTCTTAACAGGGCCGGCGGTGTAGACTCAAAAGACCCCCCCAAAGACATCAGGGTACCTCCCAAGGAGTAGTTAACTGTGTAGGTTCCAGTTTGGGGCAAGTGTCATTAAAGGACCTACAATCTATAATACAAGACTTGGCTTCAACTGTTAAAGCTGGTCACAACAGCGGTTCAAATAGCAGTGTCTGCTGCAGTAGAACCAATGCAGACCAAACTGGACTCTTTAATGCAGAAAATAACATCTCAAATGGAGGAAGTTCAGAAGCAACTCAAAGAAAACAAACAAGAAATTGTGGATCTAATTAAAGTAACAAATCAAGTGGAAGACAAATCAGAGAAGATGGATCTTGAGCTTAAAACTGTGAATTCAAAACAGAGATCCATGGAAGAAGATCTTATTAAATTAGAATTGGATAAAGCATCTTACATTTTTTTTAAGATTCCAAAATATTCCAGAAAAGAAAGATGAAAATATAAAAGCTGTGATGGTGCAGACCCTGGCCAATTATATGGGCATGGACACAGTAGAGGAAGTACATAATGAAATTGATGTGGCCTACAGAATGAATTCAGCATACGCAAAAAGAAACAACCTCCCGAGAGAAGTACACATAAGATTTGTCAAAATAATGTTGAGAGAAGAAATCCTTAAATCTGCAAGTACAACTCCTTTACAAATGGAGAACACAGAGATAAAATTTTTGAAAGAAATCCCATGGAGAGTGAGAGAGAAAAGAATACATAGACATAAGAAGAGAAGAGATTGGATTTATACCCCTCCCTTCACTACCCAAAGGTATCTCAGAGTGGCTTACAAACTCCTTTCCCTTCCCTTCCCCACAACAGACACCCTGTGAGGTAGGTGGGGCTGAGAGAGCTCTGACAGAAACTGCTCTGTTTCAAGAACAGCTCTTATCAGAGCTACAGCTTGCCCAAGGCCATCCAGCCAGGTGGAAGTGGTGGAGGGAGGAATCAAACCTGGTTCTCCCAGATTAGAGTCCACGCACGTAACCACTACACCAAACTGGCTCACTGACTTAACATTCATTCTGAGAAAAAATGAAGTTACATATAGATGGCTATTCCCAGAAGGGAATATAGAATCAACTCAACATTTAAGGCAGAATTTATCAAAACCCACAAAATTGGAAACTGAGGAGAAAGAACCGGAGATGACGGAAGAAGATGACCAAGATGCACAAGGAGCATCAGGGACAACCAGAAAAACCCAAACTACTAGAAAAACAGCAAAACTTCCACCATCATAAATAGTTACAAGATTGCAACACAGAGGCACAAATACAAAAATTCAAGATGAATAGAAGAAAAAATGAAGATAACTTCAATAAATGTTAATGGATTAAACACACCCCAAAAAAGAAGACAGATATTCCAACAAAAAAGATAAAATTGGATGTTATATGCTTACGAGAGACCCACATAAAACAGTCAGATCAAAAGTTTTTTGGAAACTAAATGTTTTGGAAAGGTTTTTATTTCTTCTGATAAGGATAAAAAGAAAAGGGGAGTAGTCACATATGTGAAAGAATACTTACATCCTGAAAGGCTCTATAGCTCTGAAGCTGGTAGAATATTGGTAATCCAAATACAAAGACAAAGTAAAACAACCTTGATTGTAGACATATACGCACCAAATCAGCACCAAGACAATTTGTATAAACTTTTGCAAGAACTCATTTCAAAGCAAAATTTTGATGAGATTTGTTTGATTGGAGACTACAATACAGTATTTGATAGACTTTTGGATAGAAAAACAACTGGGGGGGGGAAAGGCAATGAACATCCTAACATTTTTAGAACTGGCAGAAGAATATAATTTGGTGGATTCCTGGAAAGTAAGAAATCCGAATAAAAATGATTTTACTTTCTATTCAGTGAGACATAAGTCATGGTCAAGAATAGAGATGTGATGGATATCATCAACAATTGTAAATGACCTACTAGAAGTGGAAATATTACCAGCAAACTTCACAGACCATAACCCTGTTATGCTCACAGTACAAAATATACCAAAGAAAAATAGATGGAATTTAAATACATTTTTACTAAATAATTTATTTATTTATTTATTCGCATTTATATCCTGCCCATCCCATAAATGGGCTCAGGGCGGGTTACAACAATTTAATAAATACAATAAAATTTAAAACAGATTAAAACATATAAAAACAATAGTCATGCTTGCTGTAGGGAGAATCCGGCCCATAGATGTAACTAGCCAGTTACTAGTAAGTGGGAGATTGCAACCTCGGGGGGGCCATATGTGGACGCCTGCTGCCTCAGCCAAAAGTCGGGCAGAACAGCTCCATCTTGCAGGCCCTGCGGAATTGCATAAGATCCCACAGGGGATCTCCCCTGATCTCAATAGGGAGCATGTTCCACCAGGTGGGGCCAGGGCAGAGAAAGCCCTGGCCCTGGTCGAGGCCAGGCGGACGTCCCTTGGGCCAAGGATCATCAGGAGATGTTGACTCTCAGAGTGAAACGCTCTCTGAGGCATATATGAGATGAGGCGGTCCAGGTATGTTGGTCCCAGGCCGTATAAGGCTTTGAGGGTAATTACCAACACCTTGAAGCGGATCTGGTATTCAACTGGCAACCAATGCAGCTGACAGAGCACATGCCGAACGTGAGCCCGCACAGGCGTCAACACCAGCAGGCGCGCTGCTGCATTTTGTACCAGCTGTAATTTCTGGAGCAAGTTCAAGGGTAAACCTGCATAGAGCGAATTGCAGAATGAGAAATTTGTAACAGAAACTAAAAAAGAATTCCAGATGTTCTTTAAAGAAAATATACAACCAGACATCACCATCAGAACTGTTTGGGATGCATTTAAAGCCTATGCTAAAGGATGGATAATTAAAGAAGTGGCACATAGTAGAAAACAGACTGAGAATTTTTTAAAATAATAACAACAACAACAACAACAACAACAACAACAACAATAATAATAATAATAATAATTATTATTATTGTTGTTATTATTATTATTATTAAATTTATACCCCACCCTCCCCAGAGCGGGCTCAGGGCAGCTAACAGAAGAGGCAAATTTATGCAAATCAAGGAATAAATTAAGAAACAAGGAAATGAAGATAAATCCTTCAACTCAGTAAAGAGCAAAATTGAAACTAATACAACATCAAATGAACTGTCCGTTAACACAGGAAATAGCTAAAAAAAATTACTTACGAAAAACAAAATTATTTTGAAAATGCCAATAAACCAACCAGATGGCTGGCAAAAAAACTATGAAAAGAGAAAGAAAAAACAAATATAAAAATGTTGAAAGATGATGAAAGAAAAGGAAAAAAAAATTGCCTAAAGAATTAAAAGAGATTATTGAAGCCTTTTACGAGAAGTTATACCAAAAAAGAGAAGCTACACAAGAAAAAATTAAAGATTTTCTAAAAAAAAACTTTAAATGATCCAATAACTTTTTCTGAATTGATGGCAGCATTAAAAAAGCAAAAAAAGGGGAAGACTCCAGGTCCTGATGGCTTCCTGGCAGAATTCTACCAGACATTTGAAGACCAATTGATATTTCCTTTAAAACATGTAATATTTTATTTATTTATTATTCAAATTTATATCCCGCCCTCCCCAACGCGCTCAGGGCGGCTAACAATAAGGGCACAAAGCCATGATAAAACAGTTAAAAGCAGGATAAAACAATACAAAATTACAGTAAAGTGGTGGTGCTCTGAAAGTTCATAGTTCCAAGATGGGTTCTGGAAGATGGACCCAGAACAACGAAGCAGGTTCCAGGACGATGCTGCCTTCCGATCTTCGGCGCAGGGCCATCATGCACCCCGATGGCATCCCTGTTCTTTGCAGTAGCGGTGCAGTGGTGATACAGTGGCGGTGGCGGCTCCTAAAGCCTGGCGGAAGGGCTCCGTCTTGCAGGCCCTGCGGAACTGCACAAGGTCCCGCAGGGCCTGGATCTCCTCCGGGACCTCATTCCACCAGGTAGGAGTCGCCACTGAAAAGGCCCTGGCCCTGGTCACAGCAAGTTTGACGTCCCTGGGGCCTGGGGTAACCAAAAGATGTTGGGCCCCCGACCGTAGTGCCCTTGGGGGAACTTATGGGGAAAGGCAGTCCCTCAGGTATGCTGGACCCTGGCCATAAAGGACTTTAAAGGTAAGAATCAGCACTTTGAAGTGAATCTGGCATGCTATTGGCAGCCAGTGCAGCGCGTTCAGCACAGGCCGGATATGGTCTCGCCTAGAGAGACCCATCAGCAGCCTGGCTGCCACATTCTGCACTAGCTGCAGCTTCCAGACTTGCGACAAAGGCAGCCCCAAGTAGAGAGTGTTACAGTAGTCCAGCCTCGAGTTCACCGTCACATGGATCACTGTGGCCAGGTCATCGCGGTCAAGGAAGGGAACCAGCTGCCAAGCCAGCCGAAGATGATAAAAGGCCGACTTGGCAGTGGCTGCTACCTGGGCCTCCATCGTTAAAGAGGAGTCCAGGAGCACACCCAAACTCCTAACCCTTGATGCTGGCACCAGAGGCACCCCATCAAAGGTCGGGAGAAGGAGTCCCAACCCCGAACTGACCCGACTTAGACCAAGGACCTCCGTCTTCGCCGGATTTAGTTTCAGCTGACTCAATCTGAGCCATCCAGCCACAGCTTGCAATGCCTAAACAACATCGGGGACAGCACTGCCCCCTGAGGCACCCCACAATCAAGAGGGTGCCTCCGGGACCGCAGATCCCTAATCGCCACCCTTTGTCCCCGACCTTGAAGAAAAGAGGCAAACCATTGAAGGGCAAGCCCCTGAATCCCCATGTCGGTAAGGCGGTGGGTCAGCAACTGGTGGTCGACCGTATCAAATGCGGCCGACAGATCGAACAACAACAGTGCTGCCACACCGCCTCGATCCAGATGCCTTCGGAGGTCGTCAGTCAGGGTGACCAACACCGTCTCCGTCCCATGCCCCGGGCGAAAGCTGAACTGGAAAGGATCTAGGACTGAAGCATCCTCCAGGAAGCCCTGTAGCTGTATCGCCACCGCCCTCTCAATGAGTTTGCCCAAATAGGGCAGATTGGACACCGGCTGGTAGTTGGCCAATTCGGCCGGGTCCAAATATGGTTTTTTCAAGAGGGGACGGACCATCGCTTCCTTGAGTGCACTGGGGAACTGTCCCTCCGAAAGGGACTCGTTGATAATCTCCCGCAGGGCACCTCGAAACCCCTCGTGGCCCACCTTAATGAGCCAGGAGGGACACAGATCAAGGTCGCACGAGGTTGGACATACAGAGCAATCTGTCAACTTCATCCAGGCTGAGTAGGCTGAAACAATCTAAACCCGAAACCGAAGATGTGCAAGGGGCCTCGAGTTCGCTCACTGTTTCAATTGTGGTGGGGAGGTTGCGACGGAGCACCAGGACTTTATCTGCAAAAAAGCTCGTAAAAGTCTCAGTCAATATCCAATTCCCTAACGTTTTGCCTGCCCTGTGGCAGCGCTGTCAAAGATCGAATTGTACTGAACAGTTGGGCCGGGATTGAGCTCGCAGATGCAATCTCGGTCGCATAGAAATCTTTCTTAGTGGCCTAAATTGCCATCTCATAGGATCTCATAAACATCCTATAAGATGCTCTTGACACCTTGTCACGAGCGCGACGCCACCATCTCTCTAGCCGTCTGTTCTCGCTTCAGCTGCCGCAACTCCTGGGTCTACTAGGGCGCTCGCCTAGAACGAGTGCAGAGTGGGCGCCTGGGAGCGATCTCATTGAAGGCTGTGGAGAGCTGGCCATGCCAGTCCTCCACAAGCTCATCTAATGAGCCGCCAGGGGGCCTCGGATCCCACAGGGCCATCTGGAATCGCATAGGGTCCATTAGGCTCCGTGGGTGAGCAAAAGTCCACTTGCCACCTACACAGGGTCAGGGTGGCACCTTCAGACAGGCCTTCAGGGCCTCGTGGTCCGACCATGGCACTGCCACAGCAGTGATCCGGTCCACTGTCACCCCCACCATGAAGATCAAATCGAGCGTGTGACCAGCCCGATGCGTGGGGGCCAATACAAGTTGAGAGAGTCCCAGCGCCGCCATGGATGACACTAGGTCCGTAGCCCGGCAGGAGGTCACCTCCTCGGCATGGACGTTGAAATCACCCAGGACAATCAGCCTTGGGTGCTCCAACGCACTGCCTGATATGGCCTCCAGCAGGGACGGCAAGCTATTGGTTGGTGCATTAGGTGGTCGGTACACCAGCCAAATCGCCAAACGTAACATAATAGTTGAAGGTAAAATACCAGAAATTTGGAATGAAGCTTTAATAACTTTGATACATAAGCAAAACACGGATGAGAAAAAAATTAAAAATTATAGGCCAATTTCATTGCTAAATATGGACTACAAGATATATTCCTCTATCTTGGCTACAATACTGAAAAAAATTCTAATATAAATAATTCACCAAGACCAAGCTGGTTTTTACCAAAAAGAAAACTTAGAAATAATGTAAGGACTATATTGAATGTAATTGAGTATTTTGAAGCAGATCCAGAGGAACAATTGGCTTTGGTTTTTCTGGATGCTGAGAAAACGTGTGATAAAGTACGCTTGAAATTTATGTTGGAACAACTATTGTACTCACAACGTGGGACAGACTTTTACACAATGGTCAAGGCAATTTATACTAAACAACAAGCGAGGGTCCTTTTAAATGGAGATGTCTCGCGCCGGACCCACAATGTGCCTTGGGAGGACGGGGCGCACCACATCATGAGTTCCTGGGACTCCGAGAACCGCGATAGCGCCGGAGACCGCCCTGGCACTGGGGAAGCTGAAGACGGGTGCCTGAAATCCCATGGCTGCCACCACCGCTCCCACCGAGGGATTGGGAGCCCCGGAGAAGACTGTCGGGGAAGGAGACGGGGATGTCGACAGAGAGGCAGCCCGAGACCAGCCCTCTCCATCAGCAGGAGATGCGGGGCATGCGTGCTCGGTCTCGGCTGCGTAAAGGATGGAGAAGCGCGACCTTACCAGAGAGAGGAAGGCAGGAGATGCCGTGGCAGCTGGCGTCAATCCCCGTATCTTCACCGGAAGTGACCGCGCCTGCACACATCCCGGCTCAGGAGGGGAATCACAGGGAAACCCAGGGGGGTGGAAATGCACCATAGAGAAAGTGGCTGGGGGGATTGGCATGCTGAGGGAGCAATGACATCACTGGAGAGGGAAAGGGAGGTGTCACAGGGGTGGGGAAGGAGGATAAAAGGAGGAAAGCAGACGAGAGTCGAGGAGGATGTCGGTGGCAACTGGCTTGGATACTCAAGAGAGACAGGTTGGATCGGCTGTTGACCTCGGGGAAGAAGGCTCTGGTAGTGATGGAACTCCAGGCTCCTTCCACATCTGACACCCTCGCTTCCCTCCTGACTCCTCTGCCAGCATGGCTAGTGGTCCTCCAAGGCCTGGGGCCACTCCAGGGCCCGAAAGGAGATTTAACGAGAAATATTGAAATACAAAAAGGAACTAGACCACTGCTGTTTATATTTGTGCTTGAAATACTGAATGACATGATTAGAGAAGATACATACATTAAAGGACTTAAGGTAAAAGGAGAAGAATATAAATTGCAAGCATTTGCTAATGACTTAGTCTTCATATTAGAAAATCCACTTGATTCTATTACGCAACTTTTAAAATTTTTACAAGACTATGGACAGGTGGCTGGACTGAAAATTAACTTTAATAAAACAAAAATGTTAATGAAAAACATGACTAAAGACCAAAATCACAGATACAAAATTTAACAGGTCTGGAAGTTAAAAAAATAGCTGAAATATTTGGGAATAAACCTAACAAATACATGTAGCTCTCTGATGGAAGATAATTATATGCAACTTATTGGGGAAATTAAGAAAGATTTTGAGAGATGGAAAAATCTACAAATATATTTGATGGGGTGGATAGCTACAATAAAGATGAACATCCTACCTAGATTGATTTTCATATTCCAAACAATTCCGATTTTTCAAAATCAGAAATACTTTATAGAACTTGACAAATAGATGAAACATTTTATATGGCAGAGCAAAAGATCAAGAATAAAATTGAAAGCTCTACAGGATGCAAAAGAAAGAGCTGGATTTGCATTACCAGATTGGCTGCTATATTATAGAGCAGCATTATTGGCATGGTCAAGAGAATGGATTACTTTAGAAAATTCCAGGGTGTTAGCTCTCCAAGAACATGGTTTATTACTGGGATGGCATGCATTTTTATGGTATGGAAAAACTGATGCTCATAAATACTTAAAAAAACACTTTATTAGGAGATCTTTCTTAAAGATAGGGGAAGAAGTGAAAAGACTTTTTTATACCAAGATACCAAAATGGGTTTCACCACTAGAAGCCTTCGCTAACCCAAACCTATTTCAAAAGAATACATTGTTAAAATATGAAGATCTTTTGAATAACAAAAACAAATTGAAATAATTAGAAAAAATTAAAAAACAAAACCTCATTTAAGCTGGTGGGAAAGAGTACAAATAGATATATTAGAGATATATCCTTTTTTGGCACAAAAATAACTGAAATAGACAAGATACTGTTACATATTGAGGAAAAATTGATGAAAAAGATGTATGTAATAATGCTGGAAAATAAACACAAGAAGAAATAGTTAAAAATTCTATGGTTAAATGGGCACAAAACGTAGGCCATAATATTGATTTAGATAAATGGTCACAGGTATGGAAAACAAATGTAAAAAATACCAAAGCAATTTCATATAAAGAAAATATTTACAAAATGTTTTATATATGGTACATGACTCCAGATAAACTAGCAATGTTTTATCCTGATTTACTAAATGATTGTTGGAAATGTCAAAAAAAGTTGGTTCATTTTTTCATGGGTGGACATGCGACACAGTAAGTATTGGACTTGGATCCATGAAATGTTACAAAAAATGTTAGAGTGTAACATACCTTTTATACCTGAGCTGTTTTTATTTAATATAATGCCAGAAAACGGTAAAAAACAGGATTTTTATCTTATTATACATGTAGTGACCACTGTAAGAAAACTATATGCCAAATACTGGAGGAAAAATGAAATACCTTCCAAAGAAGAACTGATAAATAAGATTCTTGAAACCGCTGAGATGGATAAACTTACTTTAATTTTGAGAAGAGGAAAGAAAATTCCAAAATACATGGTCAAGATTTTATAAATGGTTGGAAGATTACATTAAATGAACAATATCGATATATATTTACAAGAAACTACAGATTATACTTTTAAATGTAATGCAGAATACTTATATAAAATATTTTGTGAAAAAACAGCTATTATACAACTAGATAATATAGGAGGTAACAAAATGAGGTATAACAAAATTGTATATGCATATCCCCAATTTATATGTATGTATGTTTGTTTGTCTTTTATAAAATTAATAAAAAATAAAAAATAATAAAAACATTTTAAAAATTTTAACTTCATGCCCTTTTTCAAAATATGACCCTACAAATTCAATTACCCTGGCAATGTCCCCCTCCTAGAGGTCTACAGCCTTAAGATAAAGTCAACTCAGTTTCTTTTTTATTAATGCTTCCAATTTTCATAAAGCCATATGAAAAGCAAATCATCAAACATACTTTGCAATAGCTTTTAGGCCATCTCTTCTGGATTCAGCAAAGATCACATCTTTGGAGGAAATGCAAGTGACTTTCTTCAAACTTTCTAAAATCTGGAACAAAGCAAAATAAAAGCACAGCACAACAGTTTTTTTAAATTAATTTTACTTGCAATGAGTTATGTTCAAACAACGGGGAGCTAAATTAACTGGGGGGCATGGTGGATGTAAGAAGGATAAAACATCCACTCACACCCAACTCATGCTCTAGTTTCAGCCTAAATCCATCATTTAACTGTGTGACAAAGTTACAATACTCAGGCCCCTGCCACACGGCAGGGAAAACACAGTGAAAAGCGCGGCTTTTAAAAGCCGCACCAAAGTTGCGACGCTGCGGCGGGATCCCATAGATCCCTGAAGCCGCGGCGCGTCGCTCCCCGGCACGATCAGATGCCGGGGAGGAAGAGTCGGAGGGAAGGGGGAGGCTGCCGAACTGCGCATGCTCAAGCATGTGCAGTTCGGCCGGGGGGGCGGGATATGCTGGCGCAAAGACGCGCCGGTCGATCCCACGGCCGGTTTGAGGCGCTCTACTTCGGAAGAACCACCCAGGTAGGTGGTTCTTTTTAGTGCGGGTTTTCGGGCGGGAGGGACGGATCGGGGACGGGCAGGGAACGATTCCCAGATGTTGCCGTGGGATCGCGCCCGTTTGCTCCGCCCCCGTTCTGTCTCGCTCCCGGACCAAAACCCCTCGTATGAACAGGGCCACAGACTACCAAACACAAACTACTTGATACTGTCCACCTTTAATACTTTAGCACCCAATAAAGACAAAATTTCCTGGAGGGCAGATGCACATTTGCCCTTCTCCGTTTAGTCCATAGCTCTTCCTCTTAAGTGCACATTATGACATTTGTTGCATTTATTTCCTGGCCAGTCATAATGCATCGGAGAAAACTGGAAGGAGTCACCCACTCGCCGGATAAACGAACGATCGGAGCCAGGAGGGTACCTGGTAGGGCTCCCCCCACCCCAGACGTACTGTGGCCATAGTTAGGGTTTCTGCATGGGTCTCTGCACCATGCACCGTGTAAGCCGCTCAGAGCCCTTCGGGGGTGAGCGGGGTACAAATGGAAAGTATAAATAAATAAATAAATAAATAAATAAATAAATAAATAAATGTGTTGTGTTTAGTCTCTTGTACCTGCTGCTGGCACATTTATGAAATCTGTAGGCATGATTATAGGCACTGTAAGATCATAAGCTTGTATTTAAATATTTCCCTTACTATATTCAAAGAAAATGCAGTCCATTCATGAAGAGCTCCCTCTTATGATGCAGCATGGAATAGACAACTGTTGCTGCCCCCCCCCCCACAGCAATATGCAAGAAGCTCTCACCTGGACAGCCCAGGCTACCCCTATCTCAGAAGCTAAGCAGGATCAGCCCTAGTTAGTACTTGGATGGGCCACCGCCAAGGAAATCCTGGGTTGTTATGCAGAGCTGGCAATGGCAAACCTCCTCTGACTGTCTCTTGCCTTGAAAACCCTATGAGTCAACTGCGACTTGGTGGCAAAAAAAAAAAAGTTAGAAAGGAAGACTACTGTTCTCTCCAACCAGACTAGGCAGAAATGGTCCTCTATTATGCAATACTTGTTTGAACTTTACTCCCTATTAACACGGTGTCTCCTATGAGGCAAATATGTGTATGCTTGCCTACAGATATCCAGTTACAAAAATGTTTGACAGTGATTTATCCTGACAGTACATATTCATTTAAGTAGTCAGATTTAATTCAAACATTCTTCAAGCACTTGCAGAACTCCAATCTAAACTTTAGCTCACCTCCTGGAGCTTGCCTTTTAGAAGAAACCGTGGAAGGGCACCCAAGGCTAGTGAAAAGCCACACCGAATCATTTCCTCATGGCTTTGAAGTTCTGACATATATTGCTTCACCAGCTCATCTAGAAATACACAATAGTCATTGTGTTAGAAATTGACACATTGTGAAAAGATAGGAGATTAATGCTGACTCCAAATCATTTTAGAATTTATCAGAATAAAAACAATTGTACATGGTTATATGTACAAGGTAACTTCTTTTAGCAAAGCACCATACTCAATGAGATGGCAAACACTTATTTTTCTTCAAAGTTGCGTCCTTTTGGTAACTGCATGTGTTTTCAAATACCAGTAAGCATAATTCCACTCACAATGGGAACATAGCATTTAAAAGTGATTAAAACAAGCCCGACTATTCATACACATTTAAATATTTTCGTCTCAAAGCAGTGACTGTAATATCCTTTTTGACAGACATTCCAATAGTTTGCCTAATTGAACCAGCACTTTCTCAACTGTCTGGTCCATCAGCATTTAAGCAGCTTTCTGGCAATTAAGGCGAATAATGTGCTGAAGAAAAACTGATTAATGTGCTTTATCTCTAATCAGAAACCCTAACTTTTAACTGTCAGCATTCAGTAAATTCTAAACAACATGATTGCATGAGAAAGCTAGTTCTCAGTCAAAGGCCTTTAATACAGAACTGAGAAAAGGACTGGAATGAAGCAATACGGAAGAAGAAAGTAAAAATGAAAGGGCAGAGAAATGAAGTCTAAAACTTTTTTAATGCATAAACATGGTGCCATCTACTCTGGGTAAAAATAAAACCATGGGACTCTCACTTCTGTCTGGAAGGTAGATTCATGTGATCACTGGATATATAAGTGTCATCAGAGGGATATGTACATATCAGCGCCCTACCAGATGCTAACAGTCACATATAAATCGTACCATGTTTAGAATGTGGCTGTATGACCAATATATTCCCACAAGCCATTGCAAATCAGCTATACAAGAATAAGATCAGAAGGTTTTGGCAGCTTTTTCACCCTTAGGTTCTGCCTGACAGCATCACCCAATATAGGTATTTAAAAAGTATAATATCACCCAAAAATCATAAATATATGACACTGATTGGAACAAAATGACACACAAAATGGAGTCAGAGACAAGCCAGAATCAAGCCTAGGAAAATATTGCTTTATTTTTGAAGGTGAAGTCAGAGGGCTGGCTGACTAACAATTCTTTCCCTACCCTAAGGAGATGCATAATTAAGGACAATAGGTTTCCCAAGAAGCTATGACCTCACCTTGGTCTAATCCCATCAACTTGCTTCCCCTCCTCCTGACCCACCTGCCCCAAATTAGCAACACTTTAACCCTATTCTTCAAACCTGATAGTTTTCCCATCCAGCAATTGTTCGGTCATCAAGGAACATTTACACCTCACTGCACCTCAGGTACCCATCAAGGTTCTCCCAAATCATTGTGTGAAACACATCAAGCCTCTCCCAAGTTTTTGTCCATCTCTGAAAAACCAATCAAGTTATGGTTTGGGGGCAAACATGTCAGCATAGCCCCAGGGAATATTTTCCTTATAACTGTCACATTCTGCTCCATTGTGGGCACACACATACACCCCCACTTGTGTGTGGGCCTCCTTCTCTTCTCAGTGAAATGCTGGTTGTTTCACTGTTGCTTCCAAGGACCTCTTCATCCAAATTGGTAAATATCACCTCACCCAAGATCATTTTCACCCCGTTCCTCCCTTTATTTCCCCTTAACCAGTCTGTGTTTTAAGTGGGGTTTTTGTGTGTGCTTTGCCTTTTTATTTTTTCCCCAAAAAAAATCTGCCTGGTTTATTTCAAGAGTTCTCTAAGAGAATAATCCCCATACACATTGGTGGAGATCCCAGTTACCTGCCTCTCGCTCTGTCTTCTTAAGCTAATTCCCCCAATTAATTAGGAGACCACCTCTTTGGATAACACTGGGGCATATATAACACAGGAGCATAAAGCCACAGAAGCACCCATAGAATCATAGAATGTTTTGTGATAATGCCTTAAATAATAAGGTTGCACCAAGGCTGATATTAATTTCAAAGTCATGATCTTAGTAACAAGGCATCAAATTAAAAGATGCTGGGGAAACATAATACGGCAGGCACTCTTCAGACTCTAACCATAACAACAGGATATAAATGCATGCAGTCTATAATGTTAATTTAACAGAATGAATGGCTGCATGCTAAAATTATTTTATTTATTTTATTGGACATGTATCCCGCCCTCCCTGCGAGCAGGCTCAGGGCAGGTTTAACAACAAAGATGCAGCTTTAACAACTGCAGGCAACAGGGAACACTAAACTATAAAAGCAACAAAAAGATTATTAAATATAAAATAAGAATATGATTGTGGGTAATCTGGGTATTTTTCCCATCTAATTTTGAAGCTTGATCCAGTGGAGAAAGGGCAAGCTAGGCCTTCAGTATATGGCCAGATTCAGAACATCAGGCTCTGTAAATAGTTCCAGGTGGTCAGCTGTGTTGGTCTGAAGCAGTAGAACAAATTTAGAGTCCAGTGACACCTTTAAGACCAACAAAGGTGGACTCACAATTTGTTCATCAGGCTCTGTAGATGAACTACCATCATGACTGGCTGCCACTCTGCTTGCTAGGAAACTGAAACCTTTGAAATAGTGGGAGGACACTATGTAAATTTTTCCAAATAAAAAACAGGTGTGGGATGTTACCAGCCATTCCCAAGCTCACTGTAACTAAGCATGCCCCTTTGTGAAAGGAAACGGAGAGGGGTAGCATCTAGAGAGCACTCTAAATGATGTGGAACAAATGCTGTGCCTGGATGTCATGTAGCTGCTGACATCTGATGAATTTGGGGACCTGTTTCTGTAGATGCAATGAGATCATTCCTATCTTTGTTTTCTTGAACTTCCTTCTCATTGGGTATTGTTTTAGTAAAGCTCCATCTTATCTAGACTTTGTATTCCTACAAATAAATATTTATGGGAATGTCTCAAATAACACAGCCATTAGTGGTCTAACCTTCACACTGCATAGAATTTAAAAAGAAGGGAAGACAGTTGATTCTGAAGAACCCACAATCATCACTGGAACAATTACTGAGAGTGGTAATTTGCTAGGAACATTACAAACAACATTGTCTCATACATGTGCAAATCAGAATTCTTTCAGTTCTCCAAGGCATTTCTACAGAAGGGCCAAACAATGCATGCTAAGTGCAGTCGCTTCCAATTAAGTGCCACTTCAGAGCCTACATAATTGGGCTGGGTCCTGAGAAGTTGCTAATAGCTGAGGTGCTGATTAAAGGACTAATTTTGCCTAAGCTGGGTTTTTTCTAGCCTACAAAATCCTCATAGGTTATCCCTTAATGAAGACAGAGACAAACCTTGTGGATCATTACCTTGTTGAACTGGATGGGCTTCTCCCTCTTTCAGGCAGTAATATTCATTACATAGGGCAGCTAATGCAGAGACAGCTGATTCCTAAAAACAACAACAAAAAACCACTGTATGCATATATCTTCTTGCCTTTTAATTACAGTCCAAGATAGCACTATCAAACAGTTATGTTTCAGGAGAGCCCATTAGATAAACTAATTTCTAATTATAATATACTTTTTGTCAGTACACATTTGCCATGTTCATGGTCAGATAAATCCTTGATTCAAAAAAATCTGCTTAGTTTCATCATTTCTTATATCTTGCTCTGAGGTCTCTCTCAAGAGCCACATCAGTTCCCCACAATGTTCAAATGCTAGCCCAATTTGTATTATGTTTTTCTCCCTAGATTTCATTAAGATGGGACAAATGTCCTTTCTTAAAATAAAAAAATAATTCACAGAGTTAAAAAAACTTCCCGTCATTCCTGCCCTAATTTAGCACCCTAAATTATGTCCTATATTTTGTGAGAGATTTTTACAACTTAACCAAAACTCTGATGAATGAAATTTTGTATCAATAAAAACAAGCAGTGACAATAAATGTGAAATAACCATACTTTTATTTGCTTTCTTGTACTGCTTGAAACAAGATGCAGACTTCGTAAACTGTCATTTATTAGCCACTGCCAGTCACCTGAAGGGATTTAAAACATGTTTAGTAGCATACTATTTATTCAACATCTATTATCTACATTTAGCAATCCACAATTTCTAACACATGATACTACAATTCCATTAAACGACAATCATGATGCTTGTGACAATAGCAGGAAGCCAGCAAAAGTATTGGGTCAGTTATGGGCACATAATGACATGACCAACTGCAAACAATAGGATGCAAGGGCATCTGTACTGGCCACACTCCAGGAAAGTGAACTCAACAGGGCTGTGTAATGAATGAGACAGATAGAAAGACAAAAAGGATCCATTTAAAACATAACCTACCAATTACGGGATCTCCTCTAAAAGGCATTTTTGAAATTGACAACTTTTCGATTAATGTGCAGACTGGAAAACAAAAGAAATTATATAAACTCTGGAAAACAATATATCACTGCAATCTTGCAGCAGTATGTTCCACTGACTTTATTGGCACTTGCACTCATACACAGGGTAACAGCTCAAAGGAATCCAGTTGAGAATAAGCCATCGTATTGATATCACTACAAAGAAGGCATACAGTATCACGAATACGTTGCTCAATTCAATACTAGAACCATGTTAACAAATCAATAGATCTAATTCTCAACATCGCCAAATCTGTGGATTCTTTAATTGAGAGACTGGAGCCATGAACAGATAAGACAGATCTTTCTACAAACCTGAGAAAACAATCTGAAATATTTTAAAAATACATTGGAGGATTAAACCCACCAAAATAATAGAAGCAGCACCTATAGCTTTAAGAAATGAATGGCCTCTCAGTGGTTATTGTGGGGGTTACTAGGCAACTACAACAGTACTGTCAGCCTTCAAGTCTTGATTTCTGTCAATATAAATCAGGAGGAGGAAACTGGCGTTGAAGCCACTGGGCAACTTGCTATCAACTAACCTGCATGACTCACCCAGGCCCTACTGTATAGCAGCAAACACATGAAAGCCACTGTGGAGTAGTGGTTAGAGTTTTAGACACTTTTAGGTCAGAAAGGAATTTTCCTCCAGGCCAGATTGGTCCCAGGATCCTGGAGGTTTTTTGCCTTCCCCTGGACATAGTAGAAAACAGCAGAAAAATGCCAAGGGAAGACCATCAAAGATGAAATGCACTTGAAATGTCTGAGTATAATGTATATTAAGTAAGTGTTTAAATTGTGAATAAATGTCTATAATGAGTTGGTTGTCCACAACCCACAACAAATACAAATACTATGTTCCCAAATGTAACCATATGTGCTCATGGCATATCATACATCATACATCAACACTGAGGTTCAAATAAACATAACAGTTTGCACTTGCAGGCACTGATAACAAGGTATGCACATAAATCCAATCAGTTGGTTCTCCTTGCTAAAATGCAATAAAAGTGTCCAAAGACCTCCTGCAATCATAAATCAAGCAGAGGATGGACGGTGAAAAATCTTCTATAGCTGAATAGTGTTGATATATTTCCTAGGTATATAGACGTTTCCAATTCTCGTCTTCTGAACAAGCGGCTGAATAATGGAACTCTAAGTATAATATAACATGCAATCTAAGCAATACCTCAAATATTCAGGAAAATTAACAGAAAATGACATATATGCTTACCCGGATTTCAAAGATAATTACATAGACTGCCAGTTCTTTAGCTGTATTGAATCCCAAGGTCCTCACAAATAGTAGCAGCACCATCCCACATAAAAGTACACTAGCTAATGGATTACAGGTGTATCATTCTTAAAGTAACAGTAATACAAAGATGAGCAATTCAAATAAAGGCAAAATAATCCAGGCTCTGATTCATTCCAAATGGAGCATAGGTTTTAAGATCATAAATAAAACAGGTCTCCTTTTGTAATAGAATTTGAATAATATTTTGGGTGACATGAGGTCTATTATAGTACACAAAAATCACACACAAAAAATCATTTCCTCTGCAGAATGACCGGCCTGAATATAATGTTCTGTCATTGGTGCTCAAGGACACGTGTCCTAATAGAACGTGTGGACATGCCTACGTACTGTAATCCACAGGGACAGATAGAGATGTACACAATATTTTTGGATGTACATGTTACAAAAAAGGGCATTTGATTTTTATATTCTTAGTAGGATTTTCAAATACATCGTCCTCTAACATAAATTTGCATGCTGCACATCTGCATTTATGAAAACTTCTAATGCTATTGACACCTGATTTATTTACTGAAATGTCTGCGTTCACTAAAATGCTCCTCAAATTGTGGTCCTTCCTGAAGCCAATATTTGGAGGCTTGCTACAATCAGGCAGATGTGAGACTATATCCCAATTTTTATATATAATGCATTTGATATTATTGACCAAATAGGAATGTTGAAAGGCACAAGCCATATTATTATGAACTGGTTTCTCCCTATATTTTAAAAGTTGCTCTCTATCCACCTGATCAGCTGTACTTCTAGCATTATTTATAACAGATTCGGAGTAACACCTTGCTGTAAACTGCTTTTCTAAAGCTCCTGCCTCCATTCTATAATCATGCACAGAAGATGAATAACTTTTTGCTCTTAAAAAAAGGTCATATGGCAAATTGGACCTTAAATGATATGGGTGGTAAGAATCGAGGGGCAGATCTACATTTTTGGGGCCCTGAAGCTTGAACATTTTGGGGGGCTCTTTGCAACTAGCAACAATAGGGCAACATCCAACAAAGTTCAAAAGGCCTTGCTGCCCTTGCAAGGATCTCAAGGCGAAAAAGCCAGAGAACAGGGTGTTGGGCTGGAGCCCTTGAAAATGGGCCATCTAGTGAGCCCCTTCCCACCAACAAGAAGGTCTGAGTAACTGCTGCTATCTTATCCAATGGGGTTATTCCATGGCAGAGCATCAATTTTTTTAAGAAGAGAAGAAGAGATTGGATTTATACCCCGCCCTTCACTACCCAAGGGAGTCTCAGAGTGGCTTACAAACTCCTTTCCCTTCCCCTCCCCACAACAGATACCCTGTGAGGTAGGTGGGGCTGAGAGAGCTCTGACAGAAGCTGCTCTTTTTCAAGAACAGCTGTGCCAGAACTATGGCTTGCCCAAGGTCATCCAGCAGGTGAAAGTGGAAGAGTGGGGAATCAAACCTGGTTCTCCCAGATTAGAGTCCGCGCACTTCACCACTACACCAAACTACACCACTACATCTCAGATTTTGATTAAAATTGCTGTACTGGTTTATCGTACATGTAAAAGTCACTTGTGTGAATAAAAATATCCTAGGCCATGCTTTACAGTTTTCAGGTTATGGAGGATGAAAGTTAGGGAAACGTATACATGCAGCTGCAGTGGCTCATGTGGTTAAGACGCTGAACTGCAGGCTGTGGAAGGTCAGTAGTTCAGCAGTTTGAGACCTGAGTGTGCCGCATGATCGAGTGAGCTCTGGTCTCTAGTTCCAGCTCCTGCCAACCTAACAGTTCGAAAGCAAGAAATTGCAAGTAGATAAATAGGTACCACTTCAGTGGGAAGGTAACAGCGTTCTGTGCGCCTTGGTGTTTAGTCATGCCGGCCACATGACCACAGTGAACTCTTCGGACAGCACTGGCTCTTTGGCTTTGAAACGCAGGCATTCCCCCACCCTTATGGTGCTGTTGCTTCTTCCTGGGCCAGGCTGAACTGCTAGGCTGCTGGGAACAACTAGCCCACAATAGGGGATGCTATAACACTGAGCATGCTCCATTCTAAGGTCAGTGTTAAGTACTTCAACCCACTGTCTCATGATTCTGTCACTAAAATAGCCTTCTTTTAATAATAAACACTTTAAAAACTCCATTAATTTTTGTTGAAAAATTCACTCATTTTTTTTTTAAAGTTGCTTCAGGGGCCCCCTGGGATTGGGGGCCCTGAAGCATAAGCTTCATTAGTTTCACAGTAGATCCACCTCTGTAAGAATAAGAAAATAAATAGGATATTTTACCATTTGGTTTATGGTAAGGTTTGACTGCCAGTTTATTTTTTGCATTTACATATACCAGCGTGTCAAGAAAATTAATGGTGTGATTATTATAAAGGTAAAGGTTTCCCTTGCTCGAAAGCCAGTCGAATCCGACTGTAGAGGGTGATGCTCATCTCCATTTCCAAGCTATAGAGCCGGTGCTGTCCGAAGACTTCACTGTGGTCATGTGGCCAGCATGACTAAATGCCAAGGTGCACGGAATGCTGTTACCTTCCCACCGAAGCAGTTCCTATTTATCTACTTGCAATTTCTTGCTTTCGAAGTGCCATGTTGGCAGGAGCTAGGACCAGAGATGGGAGCTCACTCTGTCATGCAGCACTAGGGTCTCGAACGGCCGAACTACAGATCTTCCGGTCTGCAGCTCAGTGTCTTAACCTCTGAGCCACCACGGCCCTGTGGTGATTACTATAATGCCAAATTTTATACGTAGATGTAAAGTATTAATCCATTTGAAAAAAGAATCCACCAATTTGGAATCTGTAAACAAAATAAAAATGTCACCTATAAACTTAAACAGTTTAATATTGGCCACATAAGGATTGCTCCTCTTAAAAAGAATGTATTCATTTTCAAAAGCCTGCATGTATAAATTAGCAAGGGTGGGAGCCTCTGAGCTTCCCATTGCAATGTCACATTTTTGGACATAAAAAGATTGGTCAAACCTAACATAGTTAAGTTTCAAAATTAGGTCAAGCAATTCTGTAAGAAAAAAAGTTGGCAGGGTCTGATCATGGTGTTTACATTGTGTTCCATTGTGATTTGGATTTCTCCTAAGGCTATTGGGCTCCATCTCTGTTCCTATAATGGTCATTGTGCCTTGGTCATTGCACCTTTAAATTTTTACTGCTTATGGAAAAAGATACCTACACCTCTTGAAAAAGGTTTTGCTCTGAAACGGCTCATATTATCGATCCCATTGCCATAGAGAGAAGAGATAAACAACTGAAGTGGCATTTTTCTACCTTCATTATGCCTTCTTAAAATTTAGAGAAGAGAATAATAGACTGAGGTGGCTCATTTGTCACCTTTATTGCACCTCCTTTAAATTTGTGGTCATTTGAAAGTGTTGTCTATGTTGGTTTTAAAATCTATAGCATTTGCATTTCATATTGTGTTAAATATACTTGTAATCTCTTGTGAAATTACTGTAATGATTTAGAATATTTCTGTTTATTTACAATGCAATTGTTATGATCCTTTATTTAAATTAGTCTGTAGTTGCATTCATTGGTGATAATTGACTTTTTTGTCTCTGGGGAGTTATTTTTGTTTTCTGCCTGTGATTCCTCCTTGATCCTGTTTGTTTAACTTTCTCTGGACATAAGGCATGGGTCACTGGGGGAGGTAGTTGTGAATTTCCTGCACTGTGCAAGGGGTTGGACTAGATGACCTTTGATGTCCCTTCCAGATCTATGTTTCTATAAGGGACACCCAAGTTCAAAGCCCCATAGAAGTTCACTGATTGACTTTGGGCCCACCACATATTCTCATCCTAACCTATGTCCTTGGGTTATTGTGAGGATACCACGGAGGAGAGGAGAATGATGTAAACTGCCTTGGGTTCCCATTGTGGAGCTGAAGATAAGGGGCAGATAACAAGTTGGTGGGCATGAAGGAGTGAAGAAAGCAGAGAAAAGTAAGGAGATGGGTATTGTCAGGAGGAAGGGAAGAGGAAATAGGGGGACATAGTGGAAATGAGGTGGCTTCTGCAAGTCCTTGTAGGTTTCCCATTGTGCAACTAGGCTTGCTCCAGTGTACGCTTTCTATTGCCCAATGGGAGCGAGGGTTTGTCTGGTTTAGGGGCCCCCAATCCACAGGCCCGGATCTGGCTGGCAGGGGGAGCCCCACCCCCAAAGTGTCGGGATCATGCCAATGTGCCTGGTGCGACGATGTCACCTGGAAGTGATGTCATCATGCCAGGTACATCGCCAGGGGGACGCTCTAGCACTCGGCCAAAAAACTGTATGGTACCATAGAGTTTCTGGCTAAATGCTAGTGTCCCCCTGGCAACATGCCTAGTGTGATGATGTCACATCTGGGTGATGTCATTGCGGTGCGTGCATTATGCACACACACCAGAAGATCCCGGATGGGAACCTCCATCACCCCACTGGCAGCAGGTATGGACCTGGCAACCCAACTCCAGTGGCTGGTACTTCACAACTTGGCTATAGTTTTCTGGGGTAGAGGCTGTCAGAGGAAGAGAAGGGTAAACACAGGCTAACTGGTGGATGGGAAGGAGAGCAGGAAATGGGGATACACTGAGATCTCTCAAGAATGTAACGTATGTACACAGATCCCATTTATGAGAATAACTATCAGGGTTTGTAGGATATACCAAAAGACTAACCTAAAGTACTAGAGATGGACTAGTGTGCCTTTGGCCTGTTCAAGAGAACAGAAAGGCTCAGTTCCAGAGTCAAAGCTTAAAATTTATCTCTGCTTTAGTTATTCCACTGCTCTCATCCTTTGTGCTGTAGTTTTAAGGAAGACAAGTGATCTGCTGATGGTTACCAAAACTATGCACAGCCAGTCTGGGACCCATTTGTATTTTATTTCTATAACTTTTAATTAGAAGTATATTTTGTTAAGTAAGACGCTGTTCTTGTTGAGGAGAGTGAAGAAGAGTGGTTCAGGGAAGAGTACAGATTCAACAGTACCATGAATACAGATCCCAGGAAGGCAGTACCCCACTGAGAACAGCGATGTTTAAGTTACAGGAGTATATTTATAGTTAGCATACCAAATCTTTAGAACAAAAACACAAATACAAAACACTACAGATTGCACAATAAATGTACGAACTAAAAAAAGGCCACTTAACATGTGCCATATAACATACCAGCAGGTCTCATTAGTTCTCCACCTAAACCCCTGAAAAGAAAATATATATATATATTGACTGAATAATTAATTACCATTGTTTCTTATGACACAGGAAGCCGAAGGACAACCAGTGCACAACTGTAATACTCCATGCTTTGCCAAAACCCTAAAATAACAGTGAATCAACTCTTGCCTCATTTCATATTTCCTGAGCAACTTTAGAGAACATGTTGATTGTTTTGTGGAAAGCAGCATGTGATATTACAGGGTACAGAAAACACACAACATGACAATGTTACATCTCAGGTAAGTGAAAGGGAGGAGAAAAAAGAACACACTTGCTCATACACTAAGTCTGGAGGCCTTTTAAAACAATTTAAAATTTGATGAAAAGTGAGAACATGTAAAGGCGTAATAAACACCACTTGCAGCAGCAGTCCCTGATCTGTCCTTGATCTTGACCAGGGGTGTGCATTCGGTTATAGCCAAACCAAAAAAATACCCTATCATAAGCTGAATACAGATCAGAGATCTGTATTCGGCTACTGGTATAGCTGAACCTGAAAAAGCTGTAATTATCCGCCTTTTTTCGGGTTCATTTTGCTATACCGAAAAACCTAACAGCCAGTCAGCTGTTGGGTTTAAATGCCTTTCTTTCCCTCCCCAATGTGGGGGAGGGATAGAAAGGCATGTTTGCATGCCTGCCCTCAGTCCCCCAGCCTGTCCGCTGTGGCGGGCAGGCAGGGAAGACAGAGGGCAGGCATACAAACATGCCGTCTTCCTTCCCTGAGCCTCTCCGCTTTTGCGGAGAAGCTCGGGGAAGTGGGGGGGCATGTTCAAATGCCTTTCTTTCCCTCCCCCACATCGGGGAGGGAAAGAAAGGCATTTAAAGAGGCATTGTAAACATGCCTGCTTCCCTTCCTGATCTTCTCCAGGTGTCCCACAGCCATGGGGCATTTGGAGAAGATCACGAAGGGAACTCAGACATGTTTGCATGCCTGCCCTCGTCTCTCCAGCCTGCCCGCTTTGGCAAGCAGGCTGGGAAGACAGAGGGCAGGCATGCAAACATGCCCTCTTCCTTCCCTGAGTGTCTCTGCTTTTGCGGAGAAGCTTGAGGAAGTGTGTGGGGGGGGGCTTGTTTAAATGCCTTTCTTTCCCTTCCCGAGATCAGGGAGGGAAAGAAGGGAGGGAAAGAGAGGCATTGTAAACATGCCTGAGTTCCCTTCCTGATCTTCTCCAGGTGCCCCATGACTGCGGGGCACGTGGAGAATATCAGCCATGCAAACATGCCTGCTTCCCTTCCTGATCTTCTCCAGGTGTCCCATAGCCATGGGGCACCTGGAGAAGATCAGGAAGGGAACTCAGGCATGTTTGCATGCATGCCCTCATCTCCCCAGCCTGCCCGCTGTGGCAGGCAGGCTGGGAAGACAGAGGGCATGCATGCAAACATGCCCTCTTCTTTCCCTGAGCCTCTCCGCTTTTGTGGAGAAGCTCGGGGAAATGGGGCGGGGGCATGTTTCAATGCCTTTCTTTCCCTCCCCAATCTCGAGGAGGGAAAGAAAGGCATTTTAAACATGCCTAGGTTCCCTGCCTGCACTTCTCCAGCTACAATCTATCAGCTGGAGAAGGAAAGGCAGAGGCTTTCCCTAGTCAATTTCACTCCCGGCTGACTGGCTGTGACAAGGAAATCTCTACGGGCTACCAGAAGGAAAGAAGGCATTTTAACATGCCCCCTTTCCCTCTGGTGGTGTAAATCGGACCCAAATATATTCAGGAATACCGTATATAGCCGCAATCCGAATACCTTACCGGTATTTTACTGGGGAAATTCGGCATTTACCAATATTTTTTGGGTCTGATTTACCCAAAGTCGAAAAATACCGGCGTTCTTTTTGCACACCCCTAATCTTGACTATGCAAATACCCAGAATAGAGAGAGATAACTTCATGCTAAAAAGTCAACCATCTGTGACACACTGACTGTGGTCACACACACTAAATAATCCACTTTCAATGCATTTAGTGTGTGAGACCGCAGTCACTGTATGTGGTTCTAGACAAGCAGAGGTATGAGGAACATGTAAGGCAGAAAAAGATTTTGTATCAACAATTTCCCTGAGGAAACAGGTGGAGAATCTAGTCTCTGAGGTAACATTATATCCCAGAAAAGGCACTAAGAACATAAAAAAGAGCTCTGCTGGATCAGACCAATGGTCCATCTAGTCCAGCATCCTGTCTCATAAAATGGCCAACAACAGGGCATAGAGGCTGAGACCTTCCCCTGATGTTGCCGCCTGGCTCTGGGATTCAGAGGATAACTGCCTCTGAATCCCAGAGGTTCTACTCAATCACCACAGCTAGTAGCCACTGATAGACCTATTCTCCATTAATCTATCTACATTACTATCTAGTGTGCAGGAGGAACAGTAAAGAACATGCCAAAACATAGGGTGAAGATGGAGACATGGCAAGAACAGGCACTAGCATCTGACTTTTAGCTACAGGCATCAGTTAGGAGACTAATGAACAGCAACTTTGAGCAGACAAAGCATGGTGTTTTCATCCATGCTAGAAACCAAAGGACATCTACAGTCCTAGTCTTTGGAAAGCATGGGAAACATTTCAGCAGAGTGTTGCTGAAGTCCTAGTAATTGGTGACAGAAGTGGAAGTGCCGAAACCAATTCCTGTTGTTTGGGATTCCATGGGTCTGCCTCAAACGTTGGCAATCATTGCCTTTTCCCACAAGGAAGCTCTGAGCCTCAAGGATCTGTTATGACATGCCTGTTTAGTAAACTCGAGGTACTGTAAGCAGAGAGCCACTTTATGTTCTTTCCAAGGCAAATCAGGCAGCATTCATGCTCACCTTTAGTAGGAAGCTTAAATGCAGCAGTTTTTTACAAATGTACCACTATGTTATAAGCATGCAGGGACTAATTAAAGGTTGAAGGAACAAGCAAAAATGAGAAAAGTCACCCTACAGAGATACCGTGAACACAACCACATTAGAATCAGTGTTACTGATACCTCCTACTGAGCCATATCACTTAGCACATTGTTTTCAGGAATATAATGACAGTCTTAAAGGACACTTTAATACTAAGCTATATGAAACAATGGCCTTACTCAATGTAAACAGACTCCTATGGATCATATTCACAGTCTTCCAGAAACTATCTGTCCCAACTTTTTATATCCATCAATTATCTAAGCACTGCAAGAAGTAACTCTTTGGTTTATCTTCTATGTACTGAAAATCAATTTAATTGGATGATGGAGTTCTAGTACTTGCAACCAGACAGAAAAATCCTCTCTATTACAGTCTCCAAACATTAGTTACACAGGATCTATGACTTATCACATTATGATAGAACATCAGTGCTTTTGGCCAGAGTTACTCTTAATTTTTACAGGTAATCGCTTGGTCCTCTGAGAATGTGTTTATTAGTTTCTTATTACTCTTACTTTTGTACTAGAAATCATCCTATCAGAAACTAGTAAACAGAACATTATAAGCAGTTTGATGATGTTCTTAGACAAATGACTGCAGCTATTTACTCAAAATTCCAAGAAACCACTTCTCAGATGGAAACCTTCAGGGCACTACACCTGACTACTCTTCAGAAAACCAGTTGAGCTTGTTCAGACTGCTTGCATACTAAAGGCTAAGTGGATGGGCTCTTGCAAAATGATCTGAAGGGAAACAATTGAGAAAGTGCCTTCTTCCCCCTCGTCCCACCTTCTCACTAAAATTCACAGAAAATAATTGGTTAGTGGTCCCACACAACCTTAGTATAGTGGTCATAACATCAGAGTGGGCTTTTAACATTGTGCCCTTCTTGGTCTACAGGAACCAACTGCTATTGAATTTGATCTTGTTAAGTTCTATAGCAGATGATTTTTAAATCAATATTTTTCTAACATTTTAATATTTGTAACTTGTTTTGAGAAGCCCTGTTGGAAAGCAAATCATACATTTTAAATACATTCCATATGCCATATAATGGCATTTTAATATCCTGAAACTATAATTTTAAAAGCCCTACTTCTGTCCGACTCAGACTTACCGTTAACCCCTTATCAACAGGCGTGGCACAAAGACCTGAATAGGAAACTTACAGCTGATCAATGGAACACAATATGGAACTCACCAATGCACAAATCTCGTTTGGTTCCCATTCACACCCAATCCACTAAACTTCTTCTGCGGTGGTACCTCACTCCAGTTAAATTAACGCATATCAACCAGGAAGCAATGTGGGGATAAGGGTACCTACTTTCATAATTGATGGACGTGACCATCTGTTGCAGGGTTCTGGGACGAGATTATAGCAGAGGTACACCGCATAACTAGCTACAAGTTCACTAGAGACCCTTTGATAATTCTCCTAAATTTATGGCCAAAGACAAAGATCCCAAGGCAGGACAGAGATTTGATCTCCACCTTATTTTCAGCAGAAGGAATGCCAGTCTGTCCCCTCCAACACGGGTATGCTAAACTGGGCCCCATTTGTTAAGGCATATAGGGAGGGGCATACCCCTATTACAAATTTGGGGATGGATTATTATTCTCTCTATTTAGTCTCTTGATGCTAAAATAGGTGTAGCCTCATAGAGAATTAGTTACAGCGTAGGGTTTGAGATTGAATGTCAATGCTGGTGTATGCCTTGTATTGCAATTCTGGTCTATATTTGTATGTACAGTTTTATATTTGTGGAGGCAGTTCCTGTTTATGTGTTCTACTATGCTTAAACTCAATAAACATTAAAAAAGCCTTTATAAGGAAGTAATTAGAGAAAAAGTATGATGCAAGTTGAAAGCCTTATAGATAAGCATTTTATTAAACATCTTGTGAGACCCATAAATGCATTTTGTGACAAAAAAAGCCAAATTGTACTGATGTTCCATCTTGACATTAAAAGAGTTTAGAACAACATCTGAAAAGTTCTATAAACATGAGGTTTTAGTATTATTAGGTACATTACCTCAGATACTTGAGTACATTAGCTAATGTGCCAAATGAAGCTAGTTTTCCTCCTGGATGAATGGTTCATATGTAAAATATTCATTTCGACGAATTCTTTAGTTTCCACATACATTGAACTGTTACTGCAGACACCACCACTAACAACAATAAAAACACTAAAGTTTTAAGGTGTATCAGTGGTTTCTAATCTCTACATTCCTTTGCAACAAAGGTCCAAACCCTGAAGCAAAGTTATATCTGCTTTTATGCTCCCATACTTCCTTCTCATTATTGAAATCATGAAAGAATAACAATGAATTAAAATTATATGGGATGCTAAATTAAAGAGGCTGTAATGGCCACAGAAAGTAAGATAAAAACATATATGATTACACTTCTTATGAAATCACTCTCTAGGGTTCAAAGCAAGTGTACTTTTGTATCTTACCTCATCACTGCAATAACAATAAAGGTAGTAAACTACCACCTGGGGCACACAAGTTAAAAATGCACTGCCAGCATCACACAGGCATAGATGCTTACTGGCTAGCTGTTGCCAGGCATTTGTTTCTTCTCACTCCCCCACTCTATCCCATGGCAAGTTAACGTAACTTAAAGGAGCATGCAGTGCATTTTACCCACTATGTAATGTGGGGGAGTCATTCTAGAAGAATATGTATGTTTTGCCATATCCAGAAAACCAGCCATTTGTATAGAGGCAGAGGTCAGCCAATGCTATCGTATTGTGTTTTTTCTAGGTTTTAAAGAATTAACTTTTTCCAACACTTTATGTGCATGATTCTTAATGATAATGTGGGCATTCTGATCTGCTTTAGCAAATAAGGAAAAGGAACCAGGCAATGGTAGCTGATAGTGAATGAATACAGACTGCCTACCATAGAATGTTCATAGTGATGCAAAACTAGCAGTTACTATTTATTTTGGATTATTTAATCTACTTTATCAATCTATTTATTTATAATATTTATATAATTGCTTTCCTCACAGGAATCCCAGGACCCAAGGTGGGATCTCCTGAAAAATGGTATGATCTTGCATATGATGGTGTTGAAGGAGAAATATATGCTTCAGAGTATATGTGAGCTTTTAAGCTCTGTTCAGCAAGCACTATTCAAGATGTAACAATTACTAGGCATGAAGCATAATTAAATTCTCATACTACAAACAGCTGTGGTGTTTAGCTGAATAGTTGGATCACTGGTGCTAGAGCTGGTAAGACGATTTTTCCTTTCTAAGGGCCAGAAGAGACATGATGCAGGAAGTCCGTCATAGTATTTTCACAAGAATTTTAAAAAGACTTCTACATAGATCCTTGTGTGGGTGTGGAAGGAAAGTAGCCTTGAAACATAACATCTCAGCACTACTAGCTGTTGAAGGGGAAAAGACAGGCATCCTGGTTTTGCATTTTTTAAAAATGTTGTATCATTAACAACATGGGAGGAGATCAGTCTGTAGGGTCAAATCCTGTGGGGTGGAAGAGACAGATCCCTTCTCTCCCACCCCCATGCTCCTGATTTCAAAGTGGAGCCAAACATAAACAGCTATTGACCTTTAAAAAATCTTAAGAAGGACCAACATGAAATTTTCAAGTCCTTCATTTTCAAATGTGTTGAATCAACGCTCGGAATTCTAAATGGTGTAAAATGACCCACTAATTTGGGCTAATCTAAAATGTTATAATGATTGAATTTATGACTTTCAGACATATCTTTATAGTTTATGGAGGAAGCTGAGGGATGTAGGCAGAAGGTAGTAGAAGGTCCCTACAAAAGGCTGCCATACTTTTCCCTGTGTACACAGTATGAGTTAATCTCTAATACTGGACTATACTCTCAGCCCTGGGCCTGGCAGCTATGCTACTTACTCTGAGCCAGAAGTTCTGCTATGACTACATGCAATATATATTATGTTTGCCCTTACCAAATACAGGCCTCTGCATATAGCTGATATGAATGTAGGCACTTCAGTTCTTTTGGTGAGATTGTATGAGCAACCACATGACACTTATTTGGCTATGTATTTTGAGAGACTCTCTCTCTCTCACACACACACACACATGCTCACACACCATTATCCCAGATAAAACAAGCTACTTGGTATTAATTCTCTTACCGGTACAACTGACGATGACAAAGCTGGAAGAGAAAATTGACATTGAATTGGTCAAGAAGACAGTTCCATTTAAGCCAAGCTCCACTTGACTTTTCTCTTTTTTTTAGTATTGTATAAATGTAACTTGTATAAAGGACTTAGACAACAAATTATAATGGGGTTTAATAATGCTTACAAATTTTTATACTCAAAGCTATCAAAATGACATTTTATCATAGCAATGGCTTGGATCCACCAAAGAAGCTAGGGAAGGGCACAGACTGGGAAATCCTGGTTTGATTTGTTCACAAATTCGAACAGGCCTGGTTTGCAAATCAGATTGGGTGGGAAATGCCCCCCAGGGCCCTAGACCCTGCTCCAGCAAGGTGACAACTGGGCAGGGCCCATCCTCCCTCCGGGAGCCACCTGCCCAGTTGTGGATGGCAGTTTCATGCTGTCACCATGATAACTGGGCAGGGACAATCCTCTCACCCTAGCAGCCACCCACTTGGTTGTGGGTGGCTGTGTCAGAAAGTGATTCTGGGTGAGGCCCATGTGAGAGAACACTTGCTCGCTCTGGACGTTGATTGGAGGGCAGGAAAGTAGATTGATTGCCACCCTGGCGAGATCAGGCCATATGGTGGTCTTGTACACCTAGTACTCAAATGGGTCAGAATTGGTGGGTTCAGGGGGCTCCGCTAGGAACTCCCTGACCATCAAGTCCACAGAATCCTCTGACATCGCATGCCTGGACCGCCCCCCCCCAGCAGTGCTCCTGACCTCACACCTCATGACAGACAACCAAAACTCCTGATTCTTGCTTGCTTGTTTCTTTTCTGGCTGGGCCCACCTGCGTATCTCCCCCCTTCCTCCTCCTTCTCCTCAGCCCCCTCTGCCCACTGCAGTGTCTGGCCTTGTCCATGGCTCTGGAATTGTCACACCTTGAGGCAGAGTTCACACTTCCACTGAGCAAGCTTCCTGGTATGGAGTATGATGCTGCACTTGATAAAGCAGATGCAACCTCTCAACAACGCCCTTCCTCAACCTACTGATCAATGCCCTGACCCAGGGAAGAGCCACGGTCCCCTCGGGGCCTGGCTATACCACAGAGTCCATAGGCTAGCAATTCTTAAAAGAGAAGCTGCAGCTTCTTACATTGTAAGTCCTCATAACAGACTCTGTAGCAAAGTTGCAACAGAACAGGAATCACTTCCGTCTTCAGAGGCAGCATCACTTCAGCACTAGAGATACTCTGGTCTCTCCTGCAAAGTTAACAGCAGTGCTAGCCAGAGCCAAAGGAAGAAAAAAAAAAAGAAACTTCTTGGAGTGCTGCCACTCCCTTCAGATAACAGGAACTTGCAGCTGCTGGCAATTACCACAACTGTGCTACATTCCCTCCCCCAAGGTTGGGTCCCGCCAAACTTATGAACCTCTCCCAATCATCAGGGTTTAGCAAATTAAAGGCTTATTCAGCCCTCAACCTTACAAGGCCTCAGTGAGCATGATCTCTTCTAGGGTGGCCTGCCTTGGAGACCCCACCTTGGTGTTCAGAACCCCTGTCAGAGTAGCCCTGTCATCTGCCCCCCCCCCCCGCTGAGTACTGGTGTGCCCCCGTGCCTGGTGGTAGAGTATAGCACACCTTCCTCCAGTGGTAGCAAACTCGGGTGTGACCTTTGCAAGTGCCCCCGTAGAATGGTGGTAGTCAAGTGGTGTATGTCCTGTCCTCTCTGTACACATGCCTGGCACACCTGACACTCCACCACACATAGATCACTGGGCAGGATGCGGAGGTACTTCCACACAGCAAAGTGGAGCCGTGTCCCTATGCACATAGTTTGGGTGCTTTGTAGGCACAACTGCCTGCTGGCGTCAGGCCCTGGAGTGATTGAGGGGGCATAACGGTGGAAGAGGGACCAGCGAGGAATCATTATTGGGAATCTCCGGCTGTGGAACAGGAAGATGAATCACGACCAGTACCACCACCCTCAGAATCACCAGCATCAGAATCCTCCCTCCCACGCAGACTTTGGCGCTACAGCTCGCAGGGCACTTGCAAGGGCTCTTGAGCATCAGTCAAGACCAGCCCCCTGGATGTAAATAACACAGGGCAAATGGGCGCAGAGGCTACAAATAATGTACTTGGGGAGGAGGCTGCGGGTGGGAGAGACTGCAGTCATAGCCCATGACCAGTGTGCAGGGTGGGAAGCATTGGCATCTGCCTGCAACCATGAGCACATCCCCTTCCACCCCGTCATGGAGCTGCATGGCAGACCCAGGTAGTAACAGCAGAACAGTGGGTGTTTGAACTGAAGAGAGAGGGAAAAAACGGTCAATAACAGTGGGAAAATACAGTCAGAAAACCCCAAAGGAAGTTGGGACATAGGGTACTGTAGAGCAGTGAGGCAACCCCAGGCAGCAACTCTGGAATAGCGCAGTCAACCAACCCCCAAAAAAGAGGTGGGGTGAGGTTGGGATGCAGAGGCAGGAGGCAATCCCAAGCAATAGCAGTGGACCAAGTCAGAGGAAAAAACCAGGAAGAATTGGAGGATATTGTAACTCAGCTATGGGACAACCCCAGGCAGCAAATCTGGAACAGTGCAGGCAACACAAACCCAGAAAGAGGTGGGATGAGGTGGGTGCTTGAGATGCAGAGGCAAGAGGCAACCGCAAGCAATAGCAGTGGAATGACAAGGCGTTGGTGTCTTACTGCAATCCAAGGTAGGAGGGAGCGAAGTTAAACAAAATGAAAAAGAGAAGAAAAGTCTCAAGGAGGCAGACAGCTCACAGGAAAATCCCTCTAAACAAAAATGCTATGTGAAAGTGAAATAACTAAACCCAGATTTGCCCACCCACCCTTAGCTGCAAAGTAACAAAATGAGGAAAAAAATTGTAGCAAGGGAACACAGGAAACGCAAAGCTCGCTGGCCCCATAATAATAATAATGGTAGTAGTAGCAGCAGTAGTAGTAATCATTATCATCCTCCCCACCCATGCCCAACAACAAAGCTCTTCCGCTAATGCAAGGACGTCTCCTCCCAAAGTCCCAATGCAAACTAACAAAGAAAACACATGCTTCTCCAGCACTTATGTATATCCCCCCTCACATCAGGATGAGTAGAGATGTACGTCTGTTATTGGTGAGCAGCATTGTTTATCAAGCTTGGAAGGGCCCTACTTGTGTTTCCAGGGCTAGAAAATACCACCCCCACCAACATTTTCGTGCAAAAAATTTTGGGTGGGATTTCTTCTTCGAGACGTTCCGAGCCGCAGTGAAAAACTCGGAGGTACGTGCCGAGCATGTGATTTTCAAGCCATGCCTCCTGAGCTTCAAATCAGGCAAAGTCCAGCCCAGACTTTGGCTCAGGTTCAGGTCTGTGCCCATCCTTATCCCCAGCCACAGCAACCTAAAATATTTTCCCCCTCTGGGGAAAACTGGGACCGCCAGGAGTGGGGGGGGGGTGTCTGTAAAATTCGCACCCCCTTTCTGCCACAAAAATCCTCTTTGGGATCCAAGCCAATGACAGTAGTTTGTAATGCATTGTCTAGGAAGCTCCTGTATTTCATTTCTCCATAAATAGTTTAGCTGCAGGATAACTCTCCATACACTCATCTTTTAAATCCTATATGTAAAATGCCCCCATTACTTTAACTTCATACAGACTTCCATGTATTACTTACTGCATGTGTTTAGAAGTGATATTTTTCCAATGTGCATCACTGGGGCTGCAGCATGATCACCAGTGAGAAGTGTCTATTCGATTAGATAGTAAGCTCCTTGGGAGCAGGGGCTTGGATGGATAGACCGGACATATACATAGATAAGGGGTCTCCAATGTGGTGCCCATAGGCACCTTTCCAGGTGCCCACCAAGTGTGTAAGGCCAGGTGGGGCTTTTGCCCATAAGAGCTACTGATTGGCCACTGGAGATCTTATTGGCTGTGCAGATTTTTAAAAAGTTCTTCAACAGCAGCTGCCATCATAGCACAAGGATCTTTGCTGTGTGACTGAAGATAAGCTGTGTTTATGCAAGAAAGTATTTTTGAACAATATGTTCGTTTTAAAAAGCATCCTGTTAAACATGGCTTCTTACTAACATGCTGAAGAGTTACTGTTCAGAGTTATGCATAACCTTACTCACTGACAGTTTGTGATTGGAACCACCTCTTAAGGCAACCATTTTGTGGCTCCACTTGCTGCAGCAGCCATTTTGCAGTTGTGTCCACTATCCTGAGTCAGAATTCCAAAAGAGCCCACAAGCTCCAAAAGATTGGGGGCCTCAGCATACATGTAATAATTTTAATAAAATTTAGTGGTAAACATCCATCTATTAATGAGAAGAATGCTGAAGTTGAGTTCAGGAAATATTATCAAATGTTTTCCAGGCTACATAGACTTATACGGCCTGCTCTAACACTGAGCATACACAATGGTGCTTTCACACAAACTAAATAATGCACTTTCAACCCATTTTCAATGCATTTTGCAACTGGATTTTACTGTGTGAAATGGCAAAATCCACTTGTAAATGGTTGGTGGACTGAAACTGCATTATTTAGCATGTGTGAAAGCGCCCCAAGTCTGCAACCTTAAATAGTACTTAACCGAACAGGGTTTTGCAATGATAAAAACATGTTTGCAGAATGAAGCTATGTTTCCAGCAAATTTAAAAAAATGGAATTTAACTGGAACCTCCCCTTTACCGCAGTTTTTACTCATACATAAAAATCAATTAAGAAAATTGTTAGAGGTGACTAAACGAAGGACTATACACATTCCTCATTGTCAACAGAAATAATTCAATGAAGGATCGGACTACCGCTAAACACGCAAATGTGTTTTAAAGAAATGACAGAAAAGGAAATTTTAGGCAGGTGGACAAGAGACAAAGTAGATGATGCCCTCCCCATTACCTTCTTCCGTTTAAACCCCTCCCCCACATCAGCTGTGAGTTTTAAGTCCTCAACTCCGAAATACACTGAGCACTACAGAAATCCAGCTAGGTTTCCAGCAAATAGAACTGGCACCAACCTCAACATGGATCTGCTTAAGTCCTTCCAGGATTTTCTCATTCAAAAAGGATGACCTACAAAGTTAAACAGGATTTGAAGTCTTTAATATTAGATTGTTCAGATTTTACATTAAGCAATTACTGAAGTTCTTTGTAACATAACCATTTACTTCTTAAGTATGCAGAGGCATCCTGAAAGGGCACAATTAGTTTTCAAGGTGATAGAAGTCTTTGTTCTGAACACTATATTTTTTCTTTTTTAAATGGGGCTGAACCCTACTGCAGAAAAAAGATTAAAGGAATGAAACAGTTAACACAGAAAATGAATATTTCTTTCAGCTATGAGGGACTCCCCCAGGTGACCACCTGCAGAAGAATAGGTTTTGACTTTTCCTTCTGAAGACCAAGGCATCAATCAAGCTACTTGATCCAGTCACAGTTCCTGAGGAACATCACACTACATTTTTCAGACCATCACTAGAGGACCATCACTATATCCAACACTTTCCCCCAGTGCACATCTTCCATGGGAAATAAACATTCCAGTGTGCCACCCAACTGGAACTTGTACTGCTCCTTATGTTAGTCTTAAACATCCTGTGACATCTTTAACGTAATAATAGAGCCTTAAAGAAAAAAATATCTGCTAGTACAACCAGGGAGATTCAATTGGCTTTACCTACTTCATATCAGAAGCAGCTGAATTGCACAGTTATGACCATTCCCATACCGTTTCAACAATCCAAGTTTTCTAACTCACTTATCTGATGAGTTTCTTTACTACTTTAAATATAATGTGTATATTTTAGTGTCATAGCTACTCTGCAATATGTTTCTGAAAATCCTTACTAAGCCTTAAATACCACTTGTTGCCTACTCCTCGTTCGCCATTATACACTTCTCCACGATGCACTGAGAAATGGCCTATTAGGGAGAAATTCCCCTTACTGCCTTAATCGGCTTTTCAACTTTCAGAAAGGCAAGTTATGCATTGGAGCTTAAGTTTAGGGTTGGAAGCCATTGCAGCAGCATGCATGAATAGGCCAAACATTCCTCCCAAGTTCATATTTATCAAGAAAGCTCATCAGATATTTCCAACAGACCTTGAAATATGGAGAAATATGGCACACTTTCAATAACCAATTTATCAGATGAACTTAGTATCCATTAGAATGCTTTCTTTGAGCATAAACAATGTAAAAATGTTGGGGTCTAATTCAGCAAAAAGTTGGGAAAACAAGCAAGTTATAACTTAGTGATATATCAAACCGATATCTCTACAAAACTCCATGAAGACACACACATTTCAAATTAAGATAACAAATGTGGTCAGCTGTTAAATCGACTAATGATACTGAAATGAATTGTATGACTTTTTTTATTTAAATACTAATTTTTAAAACACTTTGCAATTCTGCAAAAACAAAAAATTCAATGAATTAGTTTCCTAAACTTTCCTAATTACAATGGAAACAGATACACAGATTGAACATAAATTGTATTAGCAAATTTAATTTTGTCTTTTTACCTTTTATTTTCTTCTGCTAGTTTACTTAAGGCATGGGTGATCTCTGCACAAGCCAGAATTGCTCCATGACGAGTGTGCAGATCTGTGCCCACTGCCAAGGGCAGCAGTTTTGGTAAAACTGTAAGTGATCAAAGAAATAATTAACAATTAAATTAACTGTCCAGTGTAAAGTTTTGGGGATAAATGCTTAATATTTAACAAAAAAGGTTTCTTCTATACATTATTTAATTAGTTATGTTTCTCTGTCCTGAAATTTATTTTACTGTACATATGCTACACATTCTGCAGAACTATCATTGCTGCACATACTAAGAAACAGAAAGTTTGGAGAAATTCTCACACACTATGACTCTACAGTAGTCCCTGTAATATCCCCTGGAGTATGCCATAAAAAGTAGGAAGAAAAAATTGCAATATAAAACGGTTGCAAAATCCCACATCCTATAAATCCTTGAATATTGATCCATGAATTACTGGCACTTTGTTACTGTGTTTGCTGGAAAAACCTACTTGCTGTCTTTTTAGCAACATTGCCTGGATTCTTACCAAACTAGTTCTAGGTCTCTCAAAGCATCATGAAGCACTACATTAGGACAAGATTGTTCATACTCACCAAAACAAGTCATATATTCAGGGGCCTGTGGTGTGAGATTATGCAGTGCTTTGGCTGAAAGCTCCCGAATAACACTGTAACATTAGGGAGGAAATTTGTCAATATGGATTAGTAATTATAGCATGATTATAGTTCCACTTTCTTGACAAAACAATTATGCCACCCTCTAATTTATCCTCACAATAATATCCCTGAGAAAGTGACTGGCTCAAGGTTACCAGTGAGCTTCATGGAACATTGGGAATGTGGAACCCAAGGATCCTGAGTTATAGTCTCTATCTAATGACTACATCCGACTGGCACATATGAATTCATCTCACTTTTGAAATAAAGGTATAAAGTAATTAATACGGGCTCAGAATTTAAATATCAAAGGGGAGCATGGTTTACATGCTTCTAGCAATTTAAGTAATAATACTGGATATATGTTTTTTCCACTAGCACAACCTATTTGAATAAAGCCTGTAGATTTAACTGTGATTTAGCGAATTTTAAGTTTTGAATAACTGAAATAAAAATAGTACTGCTCACTAGGAATGGGCATGAACTGGCTCTTGAACTTAAGTTTGTGACGAATTTTGGCTGGTTCATGGTTTGGGAACTGAAGTCTGTGGCAAGTCAACCAGCACAAACTTTCCAGTGGTTTGTGAATGGATACATTTCCAGACAGTCTCTGCTCAATCAAAATGCTTATCAAAATTCAGATCAACATAACTTTGAGGGCATGTAGTGGAGCATCAGGGAGAGTTTGATATTTCTAGTTTGCTCAGGGTCCATTCTATACACTCCTGAACCTGCATCTGTCATTTCCCCTGAAAGCACTTCCCTGGGGGCACCTTCTTTGGGATGCTGTAACTCCAACCCTGTATTTTAATTCACACCAAACTTGGAGGGCAGGTAGAGGAGCAGAAGGGGGAGAACCCCTGTGAGTTTGGCATCTCTAACATGCCTAGGGGCCATTCTAATATGTCATGAATCTCACCAGCCAAACCAGTCCATTTGGTGCCTAAAAGTTCATGATGGTTCATGGCTCACGAACTGGGCACACTATGAATCAAAATGTATTTTCCCAGTTTGTGCTCATCCCTACTGCTCACTATCTAATTTAGAGGTTGGCTATAGACATTGATCAAAGTACTGAATACCCCCAAATTAACATGATTAAACCTACCCATCCCAGTGCTTGATCTTCATGTTAACCAGGTGATCGATCATTGGCTCTGTATACTCGGGAAAACCAGCAATATACACACTGATAGAAAAGGGGGAAATCACAGAGAATGGAAAGTTTCTTTAAATGTTTAACAACTGTTCTTAGAACAACACATTTCCCTTTTATTGTGGCATTAATTCCCCGCCCCCGCAAATGATCCAAGTCCTTAAAAGAGACTTAAGGGTACTTGCAAGGAGGAGGAGAGTTGGTTTTATACCGTGCTCTTCACTATCTAAAGGAGTCTTGGAGTGGCTTACAATTGCTTTCCCTCCCTCTCCCCACAAAAAAACACCCTGTAAGGTATGTAGGACTGAGAGAATTCTGAGAAGTCACCTAGCTAGCTTCATGTGGAGGAGTGGGGAATCAAACCCAGTTCTCCAGATTAGAGTCCACTGCTCTTAACCACTGCACCACAATTATACTTACAACTGGCAGTAGAGCCACTCCTACAACACCCAGGATGCCAAGCTAAGGCAATTAGCAATTCTGACCACATTTCTCTTCACTTTGAAAATACTGCTCATGCTTCTGTTAGTACAAGTATAAATTGGTTCTCATTGCCGAATTAAACAGCAAACTGCTCTGGACTGGGAACCAAAGTTCCCTCTAAGTTGCAGAGTCTTGTGAGCAAAAATTCTACTTTGTGAGCTGCTGGCATGAAAGTTGTGAGCAAGCAATTTGGCTACTGCATAAATTAGTTTGCTCTGGAGCCCTCCTTCCTGAGCTAAGACAAAAATGCGTGAGCCAGAGGCTATAAAACTGAGCTAGCTCACACTAACTCATCTTAGAGGGAACACTGCTGGGAACAATGCTCTTCTGCTACTGTATGTACAGCCCAACATAGGACAAGGCCCTAAGAAAGGTCATCCGGATAATATGGGTGTAGAACTGTAAACACCACAAGTTCACAAAGGGGCTTTTTGCCAATGTAGTTTGGGAGATATTCCACACCATTAAAATCCCCTGACTCTCAGGAGCTGCTTTTCAGGGGGACAAAACTTTCAATGGGAAGGAGGAACTGGGAAAAAACTCCTTTCACAAATTTCCTCTGTTCATGCTTCTTTAATGTGTAAGTATGTATGTCACAATGTGCATGTAATCCACACTTGTGGATTGTAATCTGTTTTATTATAATAATTTGTGGCTAGCATGTTATAATTGAACAATTTTTGTAGAGATCTTCATATGTGACAACAATAACAACCTATGACTTTTAACACTTGAGATAAACTAAGAAATTTATATCTCATCTCAGAAGTCCTCACAAAAGGAACCAGTGAAGATCTCCTATAAATGTGAATCATGGCTTAAAAACTAGGTAAGATTTTTGACAACTGAAATTTAATAGCTGTTAATGTTGACATTACATTTACTTTGATTTAAAATAATTACATTTTAATCACTAAGTTTGATAAATGTTTGTTCATTACTTCCTCCTGCAATGATAAAATTAGTTCATGGATCTATAAACCTATTTTAATATATGTGAACCCAGTCTTAGCAAACAAAAAACCTTTCACTTATATTACCCTGATTCCCCGAAAATAAGACCTACCCCCAAAATAAGCCCTAGCAGGATTTCTATGCATTTGTGGTATAAGCCCTAGTGTGTCTTCTTGAGAAAAAATAAATATGTCTTATCAGTGTCTTATTTTCGGGGAAACACGGTAGCCTCTAAATCTATGAATACACAAATACTTCACTTTGATCCATCTCATTGTTCTGAAAGTCACTTCTGTAACTGGAGTATTACTTCACTTATTCCATTTGAAATAGTGTTTAAAATAAGTCATAACAAAAAGGAGCTGAATAGAGAGAACTGCCGTTACATTATAGTTAAATAATGTTCCTTGTTGAATGAACATTTCTTGAGAGCTGTTTTCAATTAGTACCAAAAATCCTGCAGTCTCCCTGGGTTTGCTGAGACACACAGCCATTGAAGAGAGCCCTTTGTATGTTAAATTTATTTTTGATACCATTATACTACTTAGTAAAAAAATGTCCATTCATTACCAATAATAAAAAGATGCCCATTCAATCATCATATCTAGCATTATGAACGTGTAAGAGAAGAACAGAAATACAAATAAAAATTAAATGTTACTGGAATGAAAACCCAAACCCAAACTCATACACACACACACACACACACACACACACACAAACACACCATTCAATCTTTATGGTTAGGAAATTAAAAAAATAATAATGGTGTATTAAACTAATTAATTCCACGATTTGGTGGCATGGAGAAAATAATTTTAAAGGCATAGTGTATGACTGGAAAACACCTTAAGATCTTTCAGTCCAGCATTATGTACTTGAAGCAGGACTTTGTATAAATTAACATCCCTTTGAGATAAAACCTATATAATCTAGATTAGCTAGAGGCACCATGCCAGGACTTCCTGTAGAACAAAAATGTACATGTTTAAAAACAGGATACAAATAGATGAGATGGCAGGAGATTTATGACTGGACCACACAAAGATTTTAAAACCTACTGCAGCTGCAGGGGGAGTTGTGTTAATTGGATTTGTGCTGCAGCCTTGTTGGAAGGTAAACCATGCTGTTTTTCCAATTTAAATCACATATACCCTTCCTGGTATTTGTATCATGGGGGGAAAAGTACACTGGTACCACACAGTCATCCCCATACTTTCTCCCATGGGGAAAACATTAGGAGGGAAGAGTGATTTCCTACAGAACAGTACAGGGCAAAAGGGGGAACCCTCCTCTGCCCCATGGCTGCTATTCACTTTAACACACACACTTAGAGCCAAGCGACATGTTGTGACACCATTTTAGAGGAAAATCCAGCTATTTAAAAATTGCCACAAGAGCCTGTGGTGACAGCACATGATCTTGTCCCCTACATGAGGGCAGGCTGGTACAGCATTTGAAGAGGTACAAGAATGACCAGATTGCCTGGTGCCACTGCAACATGCACCTGATTAGGACAGGGCCCTTGCAGCATTCCATGGAGAAAAAAGCACTGCTCTTCAGTATAGGCTGAATTTAACTGATACTCTAACTATAATAATTTCTTACTTATAGTATCTCAGGAAAATACGAGGAAAAAATATCCCAAAACCTCAAGTGGGAAAGATGTGCCTTTCTGACCCATCACATTTCCTTGTTTTTGTTTAGCTGCGAAAGAAAGAGTTGAGAAACTTGCTGAGTGTAGGAGGAAGGTGTGTACAAAGAAAAGCAGAGAGTACAGAGAGGGTGGAATACCATGGACAAGTGTGGGCCGAGCAGCTTATAGATGAAAAGGACAATCAGAGATAATGTAATTTAGGATCAAAGTAAAAAACAAACAAAGAGGAACTGGCTCATGTATAAACATTTAAACCCTGGTAGTTTTTCCAAGATCTGTAAACCTCTAATACCTATACCTAATGGATATTAGTACTTAACTTGCATTCTTCTAAGTTCATAATATTGTTTTATGAGTTTTAAGAACATTTTCAAGAACACATTTGAATTTAGCACATTATGCAGAATGATGAGGCAGAATTTTGGACAATATCACTTCAGATTGCAAGATTCCCTGACGTAAGGAGTGTTATATGGGAACGTATTAGACATATATTATTTTGCCATTATTCCAGGAAATCATCAGCACATTTCCAACATGTACAGTTGAATGCTGAACAATATGTCTGTGCAATTATTTAAGTTTATTATGTTAACGGTGGGGTTTTTTAATGGTGGTTGTTTTGTACCAGCTTGGTTCATATATATACTGTCAAAGTGGTGTCTCAACTGCTATAAAGGATACTTGTTTGGCTTGGTGAACACAATCCAAACATACAAAGGATTCAGGCTTGATTCTTCAGAGGTCTTCCGGGACTTCAAACATATATAAGAACTGTAGTTATGAGCCTTGAGGTGGGCTTATGTTCACAAACAGCTATTACAAAGAATGGATGTCCCACTCCATTGATTATATTGATTTATTCTACATAATCCACCTTGAGTCCCAGGGAGAAAGGCGGTGTATAAATAACATAATTAAATAAACAAATAAATTAAACTTCTGGCTATTTGCTATAGATCCATTCTCTAGTTTTGCTTCCTTAGCATGCACAGAACCATTTATGAGTAAATGTAGAAAAAGTTATAATCAGATAAATTAATAGTATGGACAAACCTCAGGTACTAGTCTGGATGAAACTCAGGTACTAGTCAAGCAAAGATTTTGTGATATAAATTACCAGAATATTTAGGCTTGCCAAGTCCCCCTGGGGGCCGGAAAAACCCCGCCCCAGAGGCCCGTTCCCCGCCGCTGGCGGATCGGGCTCCGAGGGGAACCCCACCCCCAAAGCACGGGACGTGCCCGGCATCAGCCCGTCACTCGGAAGTGACGCAGCCATGCCAGGGGTGGGGCCGCGGTCATCCGAGGGAAAACTCTATGTTTTCCCCTCGGAGTCCCAGGAGTCCCCCGCTGCGGCTTAATTACGACTTGGCAACCCTAAGAATATTCATGCCTTGGCATATAGACCTTGTTTACCTTTATACCCAGACTTAATTTCTCAGTATTTAAGAAATATGCAAATTATTTAACAACTCTAAGTATCCTAAAATATAAAAGGATTTTTACTTTAGCACATTGTAATTTTTGCCATCAGCAATACTTAAGGTGCCATTATAATCATATCCCTTTAAATGACTGATTATGTCCTTGTGGTGTAGGGGTGTTAGAAACTGTATCGCATGCACTGTTGTCTTGCAATTATTATAAGCAAATTAAGGATGATGTAATTGCTGAACTTCTGAGTAGCGTACCAGGCTGTTCTGCAAAAAAGCTACTTAGCCTTCTTTTAGAACAGGAGAATGTACACACCACAGAAAATGCGGCTTTTTTTTTTTTTAAACGTGGCTTTTGGAATATAGTCCCAGATGGTAAAATAACTCTATTAATCAAATTCATAATAATTTCTATATTCTGTTTTAATGTTTGTAAATAAAAGATCAGTTAACCATGACCTCATTGTTATTGATTCTCTGATGTAACAAACTAGAACACGGGGGCAAGAATTGTGCTAAATTGCTTCCTCTTTCTCTCTCTAATGTTCTACTATACTAAATGCAGGATCTTGTAACATGAACATCAAAAATACAGGTCGTCCTTCTGCACATACACAATCTGCAGTGGCACAGTCCAGAATTCAGCTGACAGGAGCCTTGTTCACATGCTACAGTAAAAGCACATGCATCCTGTCTGTACATGCATACATCTGTTTGTAAGAAAGCCAATGCACGTTTACTTTACATAGGAAACCAGGGACCAGAACTTGAAAAATGTAGGGTTTGTATCACACATTCAGCTATACATGTGTTCAGTGTGACATGAGAATTACTCAACCCTCAAGAACAAACAAGGCCGTCAGTTTCACATTGTGCTGGATATAATTTAGATCAGCTCTTACAGCATGATCTACAATTAAAATGCTTTGTTTGTGATGACTTGGATATATTTTGTTTGATTGCATATTTGTCCTTGTGCCTCTTGAGTAAATCATTATCATGAATGATTACAATTTATTATGTGCAGTGATGACCTTTAAATTAAAGTGGTTCATACCTAGGTTTTTAAATCAAAGATGTGAAGGTATTGGCACTTCAAACTTTAATCTTCCCCAAAACAACACTATAGAAACATATCTACTGTTCACAATTTTCTAAGATTGTTCCATATATCACAGGTAAGTGGAAAGTGTTTTTAAATCATCCATAAAATTCAGGCAAAACAGGTTCTTAAATTTACAACAATCTTACCTTATATTGAGAAAACAATTGGCTATTTTACCAACAGCAAAATAATCTGCTGCAGTCAAAATGTCAATTCCATGTGGGAAAGTACCCTAATCAAAGTTAGGAGAAAAAAAATAAATTACAGATCATACATAATTTCATACAAATAATAAATATTAGTTGAAGTGGCTCCCACAGATAAAGTAGCATTTCACCACTTCTTTGGAAAAGAAAAAAATAATAAAATGAATTCCTGTTAATAGATAACTTGCTTAATGAACTTAGAAGGAACAAATGATACTAAATAACTTTTACAATCAATATTTATTTTATTTAAAATATTTTCATGCTTTCCCCACCCAAATAGGGTCACCAAGACTGAGAATATAAAATCATTAAAAAATGTTAACATTAAAACAGTATTTAACATAAAGTGTTTTAAGCAATTCAATACCACATACAAACACACGAATACATATAACACAACCAGGAAGGATGGCCAAAACAATCTTCACCTGTTTATGGAAGATAATAACAGAGGGAGGCAGATAAATCTTCCTGGGGAGGAAGTTCCAAAGATTTGACACCCTTTTCTCAGGGTTGCTACCTGTCTACTCTCAGATGGATGGAGCACATTAAGCAGGGTTTCTGAAGATGACCAGAGCTGACAGAGATCCATCAGTGGCTATTAGCCACAAGGTATAGATAGGAACTCTGGGGCAAGTGATGCTCTGTATTCTTGGCGCTTTGGGGGGCGGGGGTAACAGTGGGACAGCTTCTAGTGTCCTGGCCCCACTGATGGACCTCCTGATGGCACCTGGTATTTTTGGCCACTGTGTGACAGTGTTGGACTGGATGGGCCACTGGCCTGCTCCAGCATTGGCTTCTTTTATGTTCTTATGTCAGTATGGTTCATATGATAGTAGCAATTCTTTAGGTATGCTGGCTCCAAGCCATACAGAGCTTTAAAGGTCAATACCAGCACTATGTATTTGGCATGGAAACAAATTGGGAGGCAGTGTAGATGGGACAAAACTAGAATGATATGAGCCACTCCAGTCAGTGTTCTTATCACAGCATTCTGTAGCAACTGTACCTTGTACAGCACATTGCAGTAACCTAATCTACATGTTACCAGGGTATGCATCACAGTGGCAAGATCTTTCCCACCCAAGAAGGGCCGCACCTTGATCACCAGCTGAAGCTATTGAAAGGTACCCCTGGCCACCGCTGTCATCCATTTATCCAACAGGCACCCCAGATCCAGAAACACCTCCAAGCTACAAACCTGCTCCTTTAGGGGGCTTGCAACACCACCCAGAACAGGAGACATCCCAGTTCTCCCAACTAGTAGCACGTCCATTTTATCAGGACTAAGTTTCAGTTTGTTAACTCTCACTCATCCCAAAACTATCTCCAGGCACCTGTTCACAGTTTCCACAGCCTTTCTGGGAATCTGCTGGAAGTGTGAGATATAGCTGAGTTTCATCCGCACATTGGTGGCAACTCAGCCCAACTCTCCAGATGACCTAACCCAGCAACTTTATATAGATGTTGAAAAGTATGGGGGACAAGATAGAACCCTGTGAGATCCCACAGGCCAAGAGGCAGAGCAGCAATCTGAAACCTACCTCTGAGGAAGGAATGCAACCACCAAAGAACAGCACCCCCCCCCATCTCAACCCAAAAGCCTTTCCAGAAGGATACCATAACTGATAGTATCAAAAGCCTCCAAGAGGTTCAAGAGAATTAACAGGGCCATACTATTTGTTCATCTCCCAGTGCAGGTCATCTACAAGGGCAATTAAGGCCATTTCAGTCCCATAATAAAGTCTGAAACTAGATTGGAACAGATCTAAGCAATATGCTTCATTTAGGAATCCATGATGTTGCCCAGACACCACTTGTTCAATCACTTTACTCAAGCATTGTACATTTGAGACTAGATGGCAGTTATTCAGGTCTCCGGAGTAGGTTTCTTTTGAACTGAATACACCAATGCCCACTTCAAGGCAGTGGTGATAACCCCCCCAAGACATTTACTGCCCCTCCCCCTATATAGGCAGCCAAGAAGGGCAAGGGTATGTTCTTTTTGTGATACTATCTCTGCATCCATTTCTCTAGCCACTCTTTCTCCCTCTGTCTTCAGGCACACACATCTTCCTGTGCCACTCTTTACCCTCTTTCCCAGTCACTCAATGAACTTTTTTATGCACACACCCCCATAAACATTCAGCATAACCATTAACTACCATTGTGATAATGTTGACTCCTCTGGACCATTTCCCACCTTACAATACTTGGCAAACGTCATCGTTCATTTGTCTCTTTTATCACAGCCTTGTCTGAGATGATTATTGAAGGATGTCTTTCACTTTGAAAATACATGTTATCTATAAAAACGCACTATTCTACAAGACACGTTATATACAAGTAATTAACTACAAAATAATTTTTAAATCAGGCATAAATATCTGTCAAATAATAAGAAACAAAATATATCTAAATCAGGGATTATGTGTGAAATACCCTTAAAAAAGACAGGTTGCTTACCTGTAACTGGTGATCTTTGAGTGGTCATCTGTGCATTCACACCTCTGGGATATAGTGCACCTGTGCTGACCACGATCAGTTCCTCTTGAAAACCGAAAGGGATTTTTGCGCCCACTCCCCAGTCACGCACCAGCCCCACTGTGCATGACTAAGGGAGGGGCACGACAATCCTGCCAGTTCCTTCTGACTGCTGCCATCAGTCTCAGAGCAATAAAGGAGGAGAGGATTGAAAGCAGAGCAGAAGGAGGGCAGGTGGTGTGAATGCACAGATGACCACTCAAAGATCACCAGTTACAGGTAAGCAACCTGCCTATCTTTTTCAAAAAGGAGGCTGTCCCCCAGAGACAGGGGGTCCTGTCCCACTCTGGTACAGAACAGGTGACACGCATCTATTTCTGGGTAACCCCATCTGTTGAAAATTGGTTGGAGGTAATCCCAGTTGAGTTCCCACTTGTGGAGGGATGCACTTCCCCTGCTCAGAAAGTCCGCATGCACATTGAGCGACCCGGGCAGGTGAGCTGCAATGATGAACATGCCCCGGGAGTGGCATTCGGCCCAAATCTCCAGGGCCAGTCAACAAAGTCCCCTGGACACTGTTCCGCCTTGCCAGTTCAGATAGCACAGTGCAGTGGGTGTTGTCAGTCAGGACTGCCACCGTGCGGTGAGCCACAAGGTGAGCCACGAGGTGGTGAAAAGACCTGAGGACATATTGGATGGCCAACAGTTAGGAAGTTGATGTGTTTGTGGGCCACATGCAGTTCCCATTTGGCGTCCACACACACACCTTGGAGATGCGCCCTCCATCCCCACAGGGATGCATTCATGGTGAGGGTCAGTTCGAGGCTGGGTGCAAGAAATAGGGCTCCCTGAAGGAGGTTTTCTGGAGTTTCCCACTACTCTACGGAATTCAGCACTTGTACAGGGAGCACGACCTGTTGAGATTGGGGCTGCAACTGTAGATGGAACCGCTTGAGGAACCACAGCTGAAGTGGTCTCATCTGTAGTCTGGCGAAGACAAGTACCACTGTGGTAGTGGCCATCAGACCTAAGAGTCGTTGAACCTGCCTTGCTGACAAATCTCCCTGTGTCCTCATTAGGCTGACGAGAGCGATAATGTTGTCGGCCCTCTTGGGAGGAAGAAAAGCTCGGCAGACAGTCAAATCCAAGATTGCTCCAATAAACTGGACTCTCAATGAAGGGAGGAGCATTGACTTTTTTAGGTTCATCCTCAGACCCAGTGCATCTAGGGTGACCAGCGTTAAATCGATATGGTTGAGCAGAGTCTCTGTGGAGCTTGCTATCAACAACCAGTCGACAATGTACGGAAAGATCTGCACATCCTGAAGACAGAGGTACGCTGTGATGACAATCATCATTTTTGTAAAGACTCTGGGTGCTGTTGAGAGCACAAAAGGGAGGGCTTAGTATTGAAAATGGCCCTCCACGACCACAAAACGCAAAAACTCCCTGTGAGATGGGTGAATAGTTATATGGAAATATGCGTCTTGCAAGTCCAGGGTTACTATCCAGACACCTTCGCTGAGAAGAGGAAGAATGCTTTGCAATGTTGTCATTTGGAATTTCCGATAGGAGATAAAACGGTTGAGTCCCCTGGGGTCCATAATAGGACAGAGGCCTCTGTCCTTTTTGGGGACCGTAAAATAACGGGAGTAAAATCTATGGTAACATTGTGCTATAGGGACTGGTTCTATAGTGTCCCTTTGAAGAAGATTCTGGATTTCTTCCAGGAGCGTGCTGGATGGTGGAGTAAGTATGAAGTTGGGGGCCTCGGGTATCTGGATAAATTCTATGAGGTACCCCTTCTCGATAACAGAGAGTACCCACCGATCTGACGTTATTTGCTGCCAGGCAGCCAGGTAGGGAGACAGGTGGGTAGGGGTTGGACAACAGGAATCAAAGGCTTTGTTTGGGAGCTTTAGGGGTCTTAGCACTAGGCTGAGTGGCAGACGAGAATTTTGGTTTGTGCCCATAAGGGCAGGAAGACACGGTGAGCTATGCCATTGTGCTTCTGGAGACGACTTAAGAGAAGATCTGCGTGACCATGGCTTGTTCCAGGATTTTGCTTTGGATAGTTTAGGAGCCGATGTGACCCCTAAATTCTGTGACGTCTTTATGCTTTTGTCTAGGACTTGCAGGACTGTACCAGTCGTGGCACTGAAGAGGCCCTCGCCCTCAAATGGGAGATCTTCAATGAGAGTCCTGGTGTCCTGTGGTAAGGTAGTGGAGTGCAACTAGGCATGTCGTCGGAGGGTAGCTGCTGAAGTCAGTGTTTTGGCTGCCACATCCAATGTGTGTTTAGCTGCATTGAGCTGGTGTTTAGCCAAAAGCATTCCCTCCTTTTGAATTCTGCAAGCTTGTGCATTGAGCTGGTGTTTAGCCAAAAGCATTCCCTCCTTTTGAATTCTGCAAGCTTGTCGGTTAGAGTCCTCGGGGAGGGCTGCAATAAATTTGGACATCTGCTTCCACAGAGCAAACTGATATCTTCCCGTGCATGCAGTATAGTTTGAAGTCTTGATGCCAAGTGGTCTAGCAGAATAAATTTTTCTTCCAAATGAATCAAGTTTCCTCCCTTCTTTCTCGAGAGGGGTAGAATGACTGTGTCTGCCTTTGGAAGAGGAGGTTACTACAACTGAATTAGGTTTAGGGTGGGTGAATAAAAATTCAGCACCTTGCTCCTGTACCTTATACATATGATCTACTCTCTGGCTCAAGACAGGGGTAGATGCCGGGTGAGACCATGGGACCTTAGCCGCCTGAAGCAGGACCGAAGTCATCGGTAAGGCTATCAGAGTAGAGGTGTCCATCTGCATGATATCGAACACGGAATCTGTTACTGTAGGTGGGGGTTGCACCATAGACAGGGTCAGTGTGTTGGCCATCCGTTTGATGAAATCCCCATAAGATTTTAGATCCTCCGAAGGAGAAATTGGAAGATCATCACCCACTTGTTGAGGTGGCGAGGGTTCCACTGAAGGGTCGGGGTTTTCATCTCCTGTTTGGGAGGAGGTGTCGGAAGAGGTGAAATGCTCAGATGGTTCAGAAAAGGAAATAGGCAACAATGGTGTCGATGGGACCGGATTCGATGGATCTTTAAACTTTGGAATTATCAGAGACGGTGGTTTGGGAGGTTTGCCTGTTGGCCTCGAAGGTTGAGGTCTCACAAACTCAAGCGTCGGTGGAGGATCTCGATATCGAGAGTCAGGAGGAAGTGGACTGACAGTCCCATTCCATCAGTTGGGGTGGGAGCCATGGCATGCTACTCAAGAATGGATAGGCCCCGTACATGTATTGCCATTGCCAGAGATCCCAATGGGGTGGCGGTGGGTGGATCGGTGCCGATGGCCATTCTTGATCATCAGGTCGGAACAGTGAAGGATGAACAAAAGTGTCGGCTCCACAGTTGGAGTGCAGGCTTTCGACACTGGAAAACCGGGAGATCTGTGTTAAGTCCATATAGTGCTCAGAGTCAGTGAGCTGGATGCAGTGAAGGTGACCGAGATACACCTTGTTGCTGCTCTCGGCTTGAGGAGTCAAACAAAGCAGCCCCTGTAGGATTTGGTTCTGTGGCCCTCCGAGGGGTCAGCAGAGTTTGCGTAGGGGGAGTTTTCTTATGCTTTTTGTGCTTGACTGGCCGATTGTCCTTGCCCTCCCTGCGTTTTTTGGAGGGAGTATGGGCTTTGGACTGAGATGTCTGGGCTGAGCGTTTCAGCATTGGGCGGTCAACATCTGAGTGAGTAGGTATCGGGGACAGTGCAGCAGTCGATGCCGAGGTGGGTGTCGACATTGACACATGTCCCAAAGTGTCCTGTGACAACATCGGTGAGAGCGCTAACTCAAAAAGCGCAACATGAAGTCTAGCAACTCTGTTCTTTCTCGTCTGCTTTGAGAACTTCGCGCAATGTGCACAAGAGTCCACTCGGTGCGATTCCCCAAGGCACAGAAGGCAAAGCGAGTGTCCATCTGGGGGGGAGATTTTACTACCGCACTTGAGGCACCTTTAAAGAAACCCCACCTCTTGGCCACAGGCCGGGGGGGGGGGGGAGAGGGGCGGCGGTCTGCAAAAAGGAGACCACATCACTAAGTCCGAGAAGAGTAAATCATAGAAACAATGTCCTTTCACTAGCAAAAAACAAGAAAAGCGAAGAAACTTTGAAGAAAAGAAGAGGAATAGGCCTTAAGGCCAAAAAATTTTATCGACCGAAGTGGAGAAGATCCTACCAGCGTGACGGTCAGAAGAGAACTGGCGGGATTGTCGTGCCCCTCCCTTAGTCATGCGCAGTGGGGCCTGTGCGTGACTGGGGAGTGGGTATGAAAATCCCTTTAGCTTTTCAAGAGGAACCGATCAAGGTCAGCGCAGGCACACTATATCCCAGAGGTGTGATGCACAGAGACCACAAAGAAGATCACACGGATATGCAGCTATAGTTCTAGCAGTGGTTCCCTCTCTTCTGGATTGTTTCCCTCCCAAAAGCTCCAAACAACCAGATTTCCATAGCTGCAAACAGCAAGGATGCCTTTCCTTGTTGGAGTCATGTGGATGATGACTCTTCTCTGCATTAATCACTTGATTTTCACACTCTCCTAACACACCTCCAACAGCATATATTCACTGCTTGGAGATTCACAGCATCACTCCTAGTTGTAGTTATATCGGTCAGATAGGTGGCATACTGATCAGCTGACCCTGATTTGCTTCAGAAAGGAAGAGCAATATCCAAGACTGCTACTTAAAAAAAAAAAAGTTACTGGTCTGTGAATATACACCACAGGTTCTATTTATTTTATAATTTGTTTTGTAAACATAATCCAACCAAAAGTATAATTATTCCTTAATCAAGTTACTGAAATGCTTACAGTACAGTTGTTCCATGACAGCATACCTCAGGGTCAAACATTTGACTATAGTGAAGTATTACCCACTGTAGGAGGAATTTAAATACAGGAGATATGCACAGGAGAGATTTTATTGTCTTGCCTGAATACTAAAGTACATTGTGTTAACAAAGTGCTGCAAATTGCTTCATTTATAGTCACTGTTGCAGCCACATATGCACAGTGTAATCCTTCCTACTGTTTTGGCAAGTGTTCTTCATTTTTCAGTTGCAAAATGTAACTTGCAAAATGTAACAGCTACAAAAAAGCCCTCTTCTATTGGGGGTGGAGGGTTGCTGCCATTTCAGAGAAAACACTGAGCCCTGCAAAGTGCCACACCTTGCTGTGAAAAAGTGAACCCCATAAGGACCAGAAAATGCAACTGATTCATCTGTCTTTTGTGTCATAGTCATTTGGTCACCCTGTCCTTAGTGGTTCCCTCTCCCTATGAGGGAGAGGAGGAACTATTTTGCTAGGCTATATCTCTTCTCTTTGCATGCATATGCTGTTTATCGGAAAAGTCACCCTCACAAGCACAGAACAGAAACACAGAGTTTGAGTCCAGTCAGTGGCATCTCTAAGACCAACAAAGTTTTATTCTAGGTATAAGTTTTTGTATGCATGCACACATCTTCATCACAAGCACAGTAAAAGATAACTGCAATCAAGTACAGACAATAGTTACTTTGAACATGTCTACAGGATGGGAGTGCCTGGAAAAAGAAGGCAGCTTACTCAATGGGGCATAAACCACATACCAGAAAAAAGGGAAACTAGCAGGCAGAATGGAAGTGCCTGGAAAAAGAAGGCAGCTTACTCAATGGGGCACAAACCACATACCAGAAAAAAAGGGAAACTAGCAGGCAGAATTATCATCATTGTCACATCATCATCATCATCATCTATACACAAATAGTGAAATCAGCCAAAACTGAGGATATTTAAATCTGGTGGCTGGAGCTGTGAATGAGCAAGGCAGACATTTCTACAAGCCTGAAAAGTGTCCCAGGTTTGCAGAACATTCTGAAATCTTAAAAAAACCAAACCAAACCTGGGGGTTTAAAAAACCCAAAATGATAAAAGGAGTTCCTGTAGCTTTAAGAAACATAGTCCTTCACTGGCTGTTGCTAGGCAACCACAGAATTTTATGCTTGGTTTCTTTGAGTAAAACCAGCAAACAAGAATAGGGACCAAGGGCTAATAAGATAGACCTAACGCGTTTCGGCCTTTACAGGCCTTCCTCAAAGGTCTAATACAGACAGAACATGTTGGCTGATATGCAAAAATACATACAATCATACATATACAAAATATGGAATAAAGACCAGAAACCAATTGTTCCAAAGTTTAACCACTGGGCAAAGAAAAGAAGTACAAAAATACAAATGAAGCGTCCAGTGCAATCACATGTCCAGTAGTACTTCTCTCTGGTCAACTGTATATTCTTCTGAGATTGTACAGCCAAATGTTCCCAATAAAATGTTCCTTAGGTTAAAAGCAGTCAACCTAAGGAACATTTGGCCAACATGTTCTGTCTGTATTAGACCTCTGAGGAAGGCCTGTAAAGGCCGAAACGCATTAGGTCTATCTTATTAGCCCTTGTATGTTTTTATATTTGTATATGAGGTATGAATGGGCCCTTGTTTGTTATTTTAATTTATGTTGAATAAATACATGTATATTTTTGTATGTTTCATAATTAGATTTTTAGAGTTGGCCCTCTTCTATTCTTAACTAACCTTTTTAGGTTCTGAATTCTAGGTTTAGGTTCAGTTCCCCCCCCCCTTCTCCTTTGTCCTTACTTGCTACTGTTCAACAGCAACCATGCTGTCATGATCTGGGCTGTGCCACCAGAGGCTTACTAGGCCCAAGGAGCCTGGCTAGCAGTAGATGAGGCTGGGCCTACAATTCCCAGAAGCCCCTGGGAGATTTTGGAGCCAAAATGGACCAATAGGAAAAGAGGAGGGCTGGGAATAAAAGTTCTGGAGCAGCAGGAAGAGCTGTTCTTTCTTCCAGAGGGCAGAGCCAGAAGAAAGGCTGCTGCAGGGGAAAAACCCTCATCCTGAGGGAGGGGTGAGTAGTGTAAAGCCACTTGAGATGGTGAGCTAGGGAAAGTAAATTTAGACGCGTTCGGGCATTTGATTTCTTTTCTTTTCACCTGCTTACTGTTATTATTCTGCACCTTGTTGTTTGACCTCCTATAAAATAAACCTTTTCCTTGTTTTACTCTGCCTGGTCCTCACACCTGTTATTTGGCCTAAAGGGAGGTCTGAAGGTCTTGGGAGGGTGCTCTGGGCCTTCTCAAGGGAACCTAAATCCAGAGTGATGGCAACGTCAGGTGACACCCCACCTGAGTCATGACACATGCTATGAAAGTCAGTGTTGTGTAGCTTCAGAGCAGGGTGTCATTCCTGCCCTTGACTCAGCCCCAGATCCAGCTCCTGACAGCCTAAGAGGGGAGGATTCCGTGCCTTTAAGAGCTGAAGAAGCATCAGGATCTGCACCTATTGTAAGTACGGAGGAGGATACACAGCAATCTGAGCCAACTACAGGACGGTTTGCACCTGGGATTCATAAGCAGCTCACCACCTGCAGCTCCCCCACCTGTAAGCCGGCTTAGGGATATGAGACGTCAGGATCTGGCTAGCCGACGAAAAGAAGCACGTTCAAGAGAGCGGAGATCCTTGAGCCCTGAGTTTTAACAGCAGCCAGGACCTCACACAAAGGTGGTAATGGGTTAATGAGCCAGAGCACTATTTAGTAGGGCCTCTGGCCATGAGCACTTTGTGCTGTCAACCTTGTTCGTAGAACCAGAAGCTCTGCACCTTGATTCCTGTTTGACTCTGTGGCTTTTTGGACTCGGCTTGTGTTTGTGGACTTCTGCTCCGGCTCCTGACTCCCAGCTTTGAATCTGACGACACTCTCGGCTTTGCTCTCTGGACTCTGACCTCTGGTAACGTTTGACTACGGCTGTGTCTGGTGTTTTGGGACTTGTTTAACGCTCTGCTGACTGCTCTCCTGGCTGACCCTTGGACTTGTCTTGTGACCCACCCTCCCAGCCTGACTCCCTGGCTCTACCGTGACAGATTGCCAGCACCCATCACACCCACTCGTCTACACCATGACGGACGGTGCGACCGGAGGGGCTGACCAGCTCATGGGAGTGCTAGACCAAGTACAGCAATTAACTCAAGCTGTGTTAACGCTTCAACAACAGACAGCTGCAAACGCTGCTGCGATTACAGCTTCTGCTGTGCCTCCCTCACGCTGTCCTTTGAACCCTCCTGACCGGTTTAATGGAAACGTGGATGAATTCCTTGCCTTTTTGACTCAATGTGAACTCTACATGGAACTACGTGACTGGGACTTTTCCACAGAAAAAACCAAATGGGCTACCCCCTTGCTAGTGGGAGCTTCCCCTTTATTGTCAGATTATCCCCGCTTCAAAGCCTACTTCTCCGCAGCTTATGCCAACCCCGTAAAAACAGAAATGGCCAATCGCAAGATTCGGGCTCTCCAACAAGGAAAAACATCAGTGTCCCAGTACACCACTGAATTTCAGTTGATAGCCCAAGACTTGGCATGGAATGAGGCAGCCCTCTTGGACCAATATACCGAAGGACTGTCTGATGAGATCCTGGATGAACTAGCTCACAGTGACCACCCAGAGACACTCCAAAAGCTCATACACCTGTGCCTCCGCATTGACGTCCGGCTACAGAGTCGCTGCCAAAACAAAAAATGCAGTACCACCCTGCCTGGTACCCCCCAAGCAATCCAAAGGGTCGCTTCTCCAGGCCCCTCCATACCTCCTCATGATGTAGAACCCATGCAGCTGGGAGTTGCCCGACCACGCCTCACTCCTGAGGAAAAGACACAACGGCGTGCCCAGAACTTGTGTATTTACTGTGGAGGGGCGGGGCATTTCTCCTCCGGATGTCCTGCTAAACAAAAGTGCCCTGAGGCTTTTGCTTCCTATGGTCTTCCAGCTCCTCATATCCAACTCAAGCTCCCTTCCTGTTGCCTGTGCAATTACAGCTCCCAGATGGCAGATGGCTGTTTATCCACGCCATGCTGGATTCAGGAGCTGCCTGTTGCTTCATGGACATCCTCTTCGCCAAGGAACATAGCGTCCCCACCCAATAAAAGAAAACTCCGACTCTAGTGGAAGCCATTGATGGGCGCCTACTCCATTCTGGACCCATGGTGCACGAAACTCAACCACTCATCTTATGGGTCCACCAACACCAAGAACAGCTAACTTTTGACCTGGTAAGGATGCCCCGGTGTCCCGTCATCCTTGGTCTGTCCTGGCTACGAACCCACAACCCCCAAATCGATTGGGTTCACCAGGACCTTCAATTCTCAACTGTCTCCTCTTCAGTCCTTCCTCCTGATCCTCTGCCATCCGCCCTGCTGCTAGGAGCTGCTACCTCACTACCTGCTCCTTACCAATCCTTTGCGGATGTTTTTGACGAAAAGGAGGCAGACCAGCTACCCCCGCATCGGCCGTACGACTGTGCAATCAACCTGATACCTGACGCTCCATTGCCTACAGGCCACCTGTATCCCATGGCAGAACCTGAACTGGCCGCTTTACGGGACTACCTCGATAAAAATCTGGCCTGAGGATTCATTCGGCCTTCCACCTCTCCACTGTCATCTCCGGTTCTCTTTGTAAAGAAAAAAACAGGGGACCTTCGGCTATGTAATGATTACCGGGCGCTAAACAAAATCACCATCCGAAATCGCTACCCACTTCCATTTATCCCCGAACTCCTGGACCGTTTACACGGAGCTCAGATTTACACAAAACTAGATCTCCAAGGGGCGTATAATTTGGTTTATATCAAGGCCGGGGACGAGTAGAAGACATCCTTTGGCACCCGGTACGGTCAATATGAACATTTGGTTATGCCCTTTGGGTTAACCAATGCACCAGCAGTCTTTCAGCATTTTATGAATGGCGTATTTTGAGACCTCCTAGATTTGGAACCAGATACATACTTTCAGCCTAACCTACCTCATGGGGTTGTTGTGAGGATAAAAAAGGAGGAAAGGAGAATAATGTAAAGTGGGGATCGAGGTATGGGGGCAAGTGAGGTGATCCCCCACAAGTCCTTGAGGGTTCCCTACCATGAAAGTGGGCGTGTCACAGTGGCTAGGCCATAACTTTCCAAGGTTGAGGCGGGGGGGGGGAGAACCTGAAGACAAAAGGGCAAATAAATGTAGTTGACCAGATACTTGTGGGTTCCCACTTGTATATTCTAATAGCTGAGTTGGCTAAATCTCAGGATACTTAAATCCAGTGACTGGAGCTGTGGACAGACAACAGATCTTTCTACAAACCTTAAAACTGCCCTTGATTTGCAGAAAAATGTGACATCTTTAAAAAAGGAGGGGTTTTAAAAAACTCCAGTAATAAAAGAAGGACCTGAAGCTTTGAGAACTGGAAGCCCTCAGTGGCCTCTGCTAGGCAACCACAGCATTCTAGTCTTGGTTTCTGTCAGTAGAGGGCAAGGCCCTTTCTAAGGCTGTCTTGCCTGACAGCAACCACCAGAAAACTTGCTGTCACTCAACTTGCATGATTCACTCATGCCCAGCTGCTTACTACTGTTGAACAGCAGCCATCCTATGATGGCCACTATTATGTAGCAGTTACAACTTCAGAATAAGGCCTGAGAGACCCAGGTTCAAATCACTACTGTGCCATGGAAGCTCAATAGATGATGTTGGGCCAGTCACATACTTTCAGCCTAACCTACCTCGCAAGGCTGCTGGGAGGATAAAAAGGAGGAGAGGAGAATAATGTAAGCTGCTTTGGGGACTAATGTGGAGAAAGGTGGGGTATAAATGAAGTTATAAATATAGTTGAAGATGAGAGGCAGATAAAAGATAGGTTGGTGAATGGCTGAGAATGCGAGAATGAGTAAGGGAAGAGGATATGGGGGTTGCCAGATGGAGGGAAAGGGGAGTAATGTGGGGAGAGGGATACAGGGGAAAGTCATGTGCCCCCCCCCCCCAGAAGTCCTGAGGCTTCCTTCCTATGCAAGTGGGCCTAGCCCAGCAACTGGTGCTACACAATTGGGCCATAGTTTTCCTAAGCAGAAGCTGCAGGCGGGCTGAAGACAGGGGGAAGATAAAGATAGGTTGGCTGTTGGGTGGG
>NW_015175985.1:274447-274740 GCF_001447785.1 Gekko japonicus
TATGCTCCCCACAAGTCCTTGCAAGTTCTCACTAGTATATTTTATATTATGAAGCAGTACATTGGTGCTAGTTTAAAAGAACTACCACCTGGGGTAGAAAGCTTAAGCTGTTATAATAAATTGACTATCTGGAACACTCAAGCCTAACAAATAGGAAGTTCTGCCAGCGTGGGCTAAACAGGTTAAGCCACTTTGTTGAAAAAGAGCAGAATAACCAAGGGTTTTATTGGTAGAATGAAGGGCGATGTTAAATTGAACACTTTAAGCAACCCTCTCTCACTATGTAACATCAT
>NW_015175985.1:274795-279118 GCF_001447785.1 Gekko japonicus
CAGTCAATGGAGGGTGTGGTAAAAGCCACCCCAAGGTGCAGAGATACTTAAGGGAGTGGCTCGAGTTTCAGACCCAGTGGGAGTTAAGGGTGGATATTAAAAGAAGAAGCTGACAAAATCCAAAGGCAGCAAGAACTGAGCATTCCAAGAAAGATCAACTGTAAGACGACAAAAAAAAACACCAAGTACCAAACCCAGAGCCAAATGGCTATGGATAAAGTTTAGAGATCCAGGACATGAAATCATTATTTCTTGTACTTCACATTTATTGGCACAACAACTGAAATGATAGAAAGGCCTTGTGAGGAACCTCATACTTGGATACCTAAAAGCACTATGGAACTTCCCCCACATTGCTATAGACAGATAGCCTGCCCAGAAATACCATGTCTTATCCCTCCCCTAATTTGTTCTTCAGAAATTGCATAAGCTGTATTTACTTTCTGAAATCAGGCATTTTGATCTGTCTCCAGCCTGTCCTTTTGGACATGGGAGGGGGGAAAATCATTACACACATTTTAAAAAGTTCTAAATACAAAGAAAACAGAACTCTCCTGCTTTCTCACATAAAATAAGCGCTAAAAACACTACTGATTCTTACAGTTTTCAGAAGCGCACTGTGAAAGCTCAACAGAATACCAGGGGATCAAATTTTAAATTTTATCGGTCTGGAACTGATCCCCTCAAACTTTCATTTTACTTTTTCATCAAACAACCACAGGCTTCTGCACTTGTATGCTGAAAGAGTAAATGATTCACAGGAGAACAGGTGCTTGAGAAGAGTACATGACAACATTTTAGTTGACCTTGCTTCATTATTGGGATGGAGTATTTGATGATACATGATACATACATTATCATAAGGGATCATTCCATGAATTGCAATCTTATAATTGACTGAAGTATCGTACAAAAATAGGGAGGAAAACTGGGGGGAGGGGGCTCTGATTATACTTTCCTGCCCCTTAAACAATCATTTGCTAAAATCAGTTGAGAAGATTATGATTCTTAGAGCTAACTATACCTAATCCCAAATTTGCATGACCATTCTTCAAAATAAAACATGACATAACTTTCAACACTGCCACTACCCCCTCTTGTTTCCCCTTTGAAATTTTGATAATATGCTTCAATTTAATTCTCTCTAAGTCTGAAGGAACATTAGATCAATCCTAACGTTTTGTTCCTATATTATTGGCACCAATTAGTTAGTCTAATCAAATATATCAGGTTTGGGAAAACACAAAAAACAGCTTCTTGGATTCATTCTTGACAATGTTGAGTTGTTCTTTCAAACAAGCTGTTGTGAGGAGGACATCACATTTACCCATCTACAGAGAAAGATCCACCCCCCACCCCCCCATCAGACTGCCTGATAGTTGGAGGATTCTGAATTTGTGTGACTGTGAAGCTATGGGCTAACCTTTGTTTATTAAGTGCATATATCTTCCTTAGAAAGGTGTGCAATGTCCTCTGATTCCATGTAACAACACCACGAAGGTCCCTTATGTTTTTAAAAATCCATTCTAATGGAGCCCCCTCCTCTACTGTGCATTCAAGAACACTTTATTTTTAACAAAGTTTGAGTCCAGCGGCACCTTTGAGTCCAACAAAATTTAATTCTGGGGATAATTCTGAGTATTAGACCATATTATGCTTGTGTGTTAGTCTAAAAAATGTCATAGCTCCATTGACTTATTGGAGACTGAGACACAATTGCAATAAGGAAGTAGGACAAGTGTAATCTCCCTGTTATGAAGCAGTGCCTCCGTCTATTTTCATTATATTTATGTAGTTTTGAGGTTACTATTGCTGGATCCGGGAGAGTGCCAAGTAGCAGTAAAGAAGAAGTCACTTTTGTTGCTCTGCAGAAATAATTGTCTATGCTCACTTCTAAAGGGGGGGCGAAGGGAAGTTTGGAAAAAGTAAATTACCTTTTGGGAGAGGGCTGAAAACGGAGTAGGGAGTGATCCCTCTGCTGCGCAACACGAACTTTTAAAAAGTAAACAAAAACTGAAAATGGCGGGGCCGAAAAAGTTCTTGGGGAGGCAGACAAAGAAGACTGATTTCAACTTCAGTTACTTTAGCACTGCACTCTTATGGAGGTCAATGTTACTTGGTATGATGCCTTGCATAAAGCCAAAGGCTCTTTCCCAGAATGCATACAAAACATCACATTTTGAATAAGTACACAAGAAACATTACTGTGACCATTTTGTGGTTTATCCAGATTCACCAAACCCTCCCCTCAGCTCGACAAATAACATAATTTTACATAATTTTACACTACAGTAGATTTATAAGAAATTAAATGAAAGGATTGTTTTTGAAGTTGTCATACCTGTCTACCAACATTCTCCTGGAAGGCAGCCTAAGAACAAAGAGAGAACAAACATACAAAAATGAGCCAGGCCTGCTTGCAGATAAATAACAGCTCATGAATTCAAAACAAACAAACAAATACATGCACTTTTTGGAAACAAAGTTGGGTTTGTTGGTTGAATATGCCCTTGAGGAGTTGTTGCTTTATATCCCAATGCTCTTTTAAATCATCATGTTTCATGCCAACCGCTTTAAGAATCCACATTTATTAAAAACAGAAACACCCACAAAACTGGACTTTTATTGCTGACAGGGCTTCCCACTAGAAATGAAAAGGCAATACTCTAAGAATATAAGTACTGAGATAGGGAGGTTTTCAGCTTGCTTCCGGAAAGCTTGTGTGTGGTAATGTAAAGTTTTTAGATTTCTACAGTAATGACTCTCAGGCACTCCTCTTCCTTTCATAAACTTAATGAGGAGACAGCAGCTTGGTCAGAGGGTTTCTGCTTCATAGACTTCACTTTCATAATACATTCTATTACTCAACACATTTGGATTTAAACGCATGCTAAAATATCTAGCTTTGAAGTTCCCATGTGTCTTTAGTTTTCAACACAACATTAATAGAGAACAGGAGACACGTAATAAAAGGAAGAATAGGACAAAGGAAAACCATAGATATGGAACCTTTTTACTCAGGATACTTTACTGAATTTATTCATTTATTTGGTGATTTTTAGTACTTGCCAGTAAAGCCTATGATACTTCTACATATCTGGTGAAGGAATGATTAACACCCACAAGCTCTTGTTTCTGGATCCTCAACAGATCTGATTATACTTCATGGGAGTTTATCATCATAATACTACTAAGTGAACTTATACTCAACTTCCCTAGTGGTAAGAAGTCTAGAACAGTCTTTCCCAGGTCTCTCACCAGCCATGAGAGCCATATGATCATTTTACCCAACGCTCTATTAAAAATTGTACCACTAAAAATTCCAGAATGGAGATAGCTCCGCACAGTATTAAAGGCATAAAAAGAAAGGCTCTTACAGATTATTTGTGGTCAATATTAGATATGTCTCCTAATGTGTATTATTTTGTATACTAGAAATAAGGCCCGTTGTGGAAATAAATACAACGAGCTCTAGAAAGAGGCTCTTGGAGAGTGCCAAGGCCTTGGGCACTCAGCGTCAATGTACCGTGGCGACCTCAGCAGGGTATAATGACACAGAGTCCACCATTTTCTCCAGAGGAACTGATCTCTGCTACTTGAAGAGCAGTTGTAATTTTCAGTGATCTCCAGCCCTCACCTGGAGATTGGCAACAATTGTTACTCAGGAGGAAATGGCTGGTTTGGAGGGTGGAGTCTATGGCATTGTACCTGCATGACGTCCCACCCCTCCTCAAACTTCACCCTCTCCAGCTTTCATCCCTCAAATCTCCAGGAATTTCCCACCTGGAGTTGGCAACCCTATCTCCTTCCCAGTCAATCATCAACCTACCTTTATTTTCCCCTTTCTCTTCAGCTTTCCATTCCCCCCCACACACACACCTGCAGCCTCTCCCATTCTCTGAAGCCCTGGCTGCCAGAGTCCACCATTTCCTATGCTCTGAAGCCCTGACTGCCACAGAGTCCACCATTTTCTTCAGGGTAACTGATCTCTGTCATCTGGAGAGCAGTTGTAATTCTGAGTGATCTCCAGCCCTCGCCTGGAGATTGACAACAATAGTTTCCCAGGAGGAAAAGTAGTCTTTCTCTGCAATGGGGACCAAAGTAGCTTACATCATTCTCCTCTCCCGCTTTTGACTTGCACAGCAACCCTGTGAGGTAGTTTAGGCTGAAAGTCTGTGACCAGTCCAAAATCACCTACTCAGCCTCTACAGCAAGAACCTGGATCTAGCAGACCCTGCTCTAAAGCACTGACCACTACGCCTAGGGCAGCCAACCTCCAGGTGGAACCTGAGGATCACCAGGTATCACAACTGATCTCCCCCC
>NW_015175985.1:279613-298957 GCF_001447785.1 Gekko japonicus
TCCCTACACACCGATCTCTGGCTCTCTGCTCTAGCCTCTCTCTCTCTGGCCCAAGAGAGCAGGGTTCCCCCACGTCTCTGGCCTGTGGCCTGGACAGCCTGGTCAGCACAGGCAGCAGGAGCCTTTCCTAACCTCTTGTAGGACAAAGACGGCCTCCTCCCTGGATGGACTGCAGTCTCTATTGATGCCGGACCATGTGTTGGGACAGTCCCAGTTTTCCCGCCTTGGGGCAGCTGGGAACTGTAGTCCAGCAGATGAGGAAGCCCCATTCAACCCAGTGAGTGATACCTCTCTGGAACTACAGCTCAATTAAACCTTATGGCGGAACATTTTAAACAGGCCTACCTTCAGCATGCGGAGGAAATTAAAATGGGGAAGGTGGCAGCTATGCGCATCCTCCATGAGGTGTCTGGAAGACAGAAATGTTCCTCACTGCTGTAGTATTTGTTTGGCTTGTTTCTTTTCTTTTTGAAAAACACATCTGAATAATGTCACACTATAATTATAACTGATCAAACTATAATTCTTCTAGCAAACCTCTTCCTACAATGGAGCAAAGTTTTAGTCCAGTGGCACCCTTTAAGACCAACAAAGTTTTATTCTGGGTATAAGCTTTCATGTGCATGCAGAATAAAACTCTGTTGGTCTTAAATATACCACTGGACTAAAACTTTGCTCTGCTGCTTCAGACCAAAATGGCTACCCACGGGAATCTAACTTCCTACAATGGAACTGCAAACACAGCAGCTCATATGCCATTTTCAAATGTTCAGCTGAATGAATAAAATTCCCACATACTTTAAAAAAAAATGGAAGATCTGTCTCCATTTACTGTGAAGCTTCCTTCTCGGTGGTCCAGATTGGGACAGTCTTTCAGATGCCTTACTCCTGGGAATAGCTCCTCCTCTCCAAAGGAAGGGCCAGCAGACTCTTTAGTCACGGACAGGAGGGCTTAACCCCTGGAACCCAGTCATTTTCCAAGCTTCCATTCCCCTTCACTGAAAAGGAAACTGACAACTTATTGCTCCCACTAGGGAGCTAACCATCCAACAAAACTTGAAATAACCCGTCCCTCAACGGAACCAGATCGGGTCAACCAACCCCTAACCCCTGTCTGTACACAGACAGAAAAAACAACACCCCTGCTGACGAAGGAAGTAGTCCCCGTGCACAAGGGTGGGCAGGACTGCCCCACTCTGGACCACCAAGATGGAAGCTTCATGGTAAGTGGAGGCAAATCTTCCATTCTCCGGTGGTCCAGGAGTGGGGAAGTCCTTCAGACTCCTTACTCCTGGGATGTAAAAAAGCAGTACCCTCCAGGGTGGGTCCAACCGCTTCCCCATCTACAAGGTGTGCTGTAAGACCCTACGGCCGAAGGCAGCCTCTGCCAAGGCCATCTTATCTATCCTATAGCACCTCGTAAAGGAGTGCACCGATTTCCAGGTAGCCACCTTGCAGACCTCCAGTGACAGGAAAGCCCTACAGGCTGTCGAGGTGGCCCTCCCTCTGAGGGAATGGGCTGTAACCCCCTGGGGAGGCTCCAGACCCCTAGCCCTATACCCCAAACCTATGCACCCTCGAATCCATCTACTCGGGGAGGATTTCCTGAAAGAGACAAGTAGGGAGTCAGTGCTCCTAACGTGCCTCGTCCTATCCAGGTAGAAACTTAGTGCCCTCCTCAAATCCAGTCAATGTCATTCCTCTTCCTTCTGGCCTTGAGGGTTTGGGCAGAAAGACGGAAGGACAATATCCATAGACCTATGGAAGGCCAAACTGACCGTAGGGACCACTGTCATTATGGAAGACACATAGTTCCTTGTCCATCGAGAGGGCCCTCAATTCCGAAACCCTCCGTGTTGAAGTGATGCTCAGCAGAAAGACTGTCTTGAAGGTCAGCTCCTTTAAGGCACAGGTTGCCATAGGCTCAAAGGGGGCCTTACACAGAGCCTTGAGGACTATGTTGATGTTCTAAGTTGGAAACCTGTGGAGGATTCAAGAGGGACCTCTTAGGAACCTTTTAACATGAGGGTGTCTAGCTAACACCCTCCTTTCCTAGTTCCCTTGATGGCGGAGATAGCTGTCACCTGCCTCCTCAGGGTGCTTATGCTAAGTCCTTTCTCCAACCCCTCTTGAAGGAAGGACAGGACCTCACCCACAGGTGCCCTAAGAGGATTCTGCCTCCTTCCTATGCACCGAAGAATGAAACACCTCCCATGTGTTATTATAGACCCTGTTGGTAGAACAGCATGGTCTTAACCACCCCCTGTGGGTAGCCTATTTCCGTCAGCTGCTGCCGCTCAACCTCCAGGCTGTGAGACTTAATGACACTGGCTGAGGATGAACTGCCACCCCATGTCAGGAGATCCACCACTGGAGGCAGATGCCATGGTTCCCCCACAGACAGTCTCTGCTTTTTGATCAATCACTCTTTGGACCACTCTTTGAATGACTTGAATTGGAGGAAAGGAGTACAGCAGTGTCTTTGGCCATTCGAGATGTAGTGCATCTGTGCCCATTGCCAGAGGATTCTTTAGTCTTGATACAAAGTTTCTTGTTTGACAATTCTGTTCTGTGACTGATTTGATCTTCTTGCAGTCCAAGGGACTCTCAAGAGTCTTCTCCAGCACCATAGTTCAAAAGAATCTATTCTTCGGCGCTCGGCCTTCCTTATAGTCCAACTCTCGCAGCCATACATAACTACTGGGAATACCATTGCTTTGACCATGCGGACTTTTGTTGGCAGGGTGATGTCTTTACTTTTTATCATGCTGTTGAGGTTCGCCATTGCTTTCCTCCCAAGGAGCAGGCGTCTTTTAATTTCATGGCTGCTGTCACAGTCTGCAGTAATCTGGGATCCCAGGAACGTGAAGTCTGTCACTACTTCCCCGACTTCCCCTTCTATTTGCCAAGGAGTGATGGGGCCGGATGCCATGATCTTAGTTTTTTTTAATGTTGAGCTTCAAGCCCACTTTTGCGCTCTCCTCTTTTACTCTGAGCAAGAGGCTCTTTAGGTCCTCTTCACTTCTGCCATTAGAGTGCATATCTGAGGTTGTTGATCTTTTCCCCAGCAATCTTAATTCCCGCTTGTGATTCATCCAGGCCAGCATTTCGCATGATGTACTCTGCATATATATTAAATAAGCAAGGTGACAATATACATCCTTGTCGTACTCCTTTTCCTATGCTGAACCAATCAGTTGTTCCATATCCGGTTCTAACTGTTGCTTCTTGGCCCTTATACAGGTTTCTCAAGAGACATGTGAGGTGGTCTGGTACTCCCATCTCTTTAAGGACCTGCCAAAGTTTGTTGTGATCCACACAGTCAAAAGCTTTAGCATAGTCAATGAAGCAGAAGTAGATATTTTTCTGGTACTCTCTTGCTTTCTCCATAATCCAGCGAATGTTGGCAATTTGATCTCTAGTTCCTCTACCTCTTCGAAACCCAGCTTGTACTTCTGGTAGTTCTCTATCCACGTACTGTTGAAGCCTAGCTTGTAGGATCTTGAGCATGACCTTGCTAGCGTGTGATATGAGTGCAATTGTGCGATAGTTTGAACATTCCTTGGCGTTGCCCTTCTTTGGGATTGGAATGTATACTGATCTTTTCCAATCCTGTGGCCACTGTTGCGTTTTCCAAATTTGCTGCCAAATTGAGTGCACCACTTTAACAGCATCATCTTTTAAGACTTTGAATAGCTCAGCTGGGATACTTAGTATCAGTTGGGTTGTTAGTAATGCTTTCTAAGGCCCATTTAACTTCACATTCCAGGATGTCTGGCTCGAGGTCAGTGATTACACTGTCGTAGTTGTTAAGGTCATCGAGGTCTTTCTTGTATAGTTCTTCCGTGTATTCTTGCCATCTTTTCCTAATCTCTTCTGCTTGTTAGGTCCCTACCGTTTTTGTGTCCTTTATCATGGCCAGCTTTGCATGGAACGCTCCCTTGATTTCTCCAACTTTCTTGAAGAGATCTCTAGTCCTTCCCATTCTATTGTTTTCTTCTATTACTTTGCACTGTTCATTCAGGAAGGCCTCCTTATCTCTCCTTGCTGTTCTCTGGAAATCTGCGTTCAGTTGGGTAAATCTTTCCTTTTCGCCTTTGCCTTTCGCTTTCCTTCTTTCCTCTGCTATTTGTAAAGCCTCATCAGAAAGCCACTTTGCTTTCTTACATTTCTTTTTCTTTGGGATGGTGGTGATTGCTGCCTCCTGTACGATGTCACGAACCTCTGTCCATAGTTCTTCAGGCACTCTATCTATCAAATCCAGACCCTTGAATCTATTCTTCACCTCTACTGTATATTCATCAGGGATGCGATCTAGGTCAAACCTGAATGGCCTCGTGGTTTTCCCAATTTTCTTCAGTTTAAGTCTGAATTTTGCAATGAGTAGCTCATGATCTGAACCACAGTCAGCTCCAGGTCTTGTTTTTACTGACTGAATAGAGCTTCTCCATCTTTGACTGCAAATTATATAGTCAATCTGATTTCGGTGTTGCCCATCTGGTGATGTCCATGTGTAGAGTCGCCTCTTAGGTTGTTGGAAAAGGGTGTTCGCTATGACCAGTGTGTTCTCTTGACAAAACTCTGTTAACCTTTGCCCTGCTTCATTTTGCTTTCCAAGGCCAAACTTGTCTGTTATTCCAGTTACCTTTTCACTTCCTACTTTAGCATTCCAGTCCCCTATGATGATGAGGACATCATTTTTTGGTGTTAGTTCTAGGAGGTGTTGTAGGTCTTCATAGAACCGGTCCACTTCAGCCTCTTCTGCATCAGTGGTTGGGGCATACACTTGAATTACTGTGATGTTGAATGGTTTGCCTTGGAATCGGACAGAAATCATTCTGTCATTTTTGAGATTGTATCCCAGTACTGCCTTTTGCACTCTCTTGTTGACTATAAAGGCCACACCATTTTTTCTACGAGATTCCTGGCCACAGTAGTAGATATAATGGTCTTCTGAGTTTTAGCTTGAAACAACTTCAATGCTGCCGGAACATACAGCCCTCCCTTAGATCGATAAAATCTCAAGATAGCATGTACTGTTTTCTCAGCCTTTTCCACCCTAATATTACAGTGTGCTGAGTTAGCTCTCGAGTCCTGAATGGCCATGCTCAGGTAAACAAATTTATTTACTTGCTCAATTTTGTTTCCTTTCATTGTCCACAAATACTTCTTGTGATGTCTACCAAATACCATCACTTTTGTTTTATCAAAGTTTATCACCAGGTGTTCTTTCTCACAGTATATTGCGAAACAATCTAGTGCCCTTCATAATCCTAGCGGTGTTCTAGATAGCAGGGCCGCATCATCAGCATATAGCAGAATCAATAGGTGACGTGAAGCAAGTTTTGGTGGGTGGAAATTGGGATGTGTCATTTGTTTCACCATATCGCTAATGTAGTGGTTAAATAGTATAGGGGCCAGAAGGCAACCTTGCCTGTGTCAGTTGTATTAGTTTCTGTTGTCTCTCTTGAGATAGAAACACTCTGTCCCTCGCCGTGTTGATGCACACTCACAGATGAAGTAGGGATTGAGACGGTATCAAAGAACTCTTTTCCAAGTTGATCACGAACTCATAATCCCCGAGTACCTTCATCATGATCTCCAGTGACTTTACCATTAGATCGTATGAGTTGGTCTTGACTAATATGTCATCTAATTAAAGGGTACAGTGATACCCCCTTGCTTTTGAGGTAGGCAATCAGGGCCACTAGGACCTTGGTGAAGACCCTCGGTGAGGACTTCAGACCAAAAGGAAGTGCCCGATACTGGTAATGGTCTCTGTGGTAGGCAAATTGAAGAAACCTGCAATGAGCTTCCCGAATTGGTGTGTGTAGATAAGCTTCTGATAAGTCTATGGACGCCATATAGTTCCATCTTGAACTTTCTGGTAACTATCTACTAGCTTAGCCATTTTAGGTCCAAAATCGCTCTTACATTCCCATTCTTCTCTGGTATGGTGCAGAAGACTGAGTAGACCCCTTGACTTGAGACCCTCTAGTAATGGGACTGATTCTATTGCCCCTATCTCGAGAAGATGGGCAATGGCCACTTCCAGTTTTCTGTGTTTCACTCTGGATCTGTTCTTTGGTAGCTCCATAAAATGGTTTGAAGGTAGTGACCAAAATTCTAGGGAATATCCTGTTGTTATAGTGTCCAGAACCCATCTGTCCATGACGGTCCTCTTTTTTTTTTTTTTTTTTTTTGTATTTAAAATTTTTCAAATTTTTTTGCAAACAACCAAATATCAAAATATCAAAATATATAACTAACATGTAACAAAACAATTTCGTATTTTGTTTCACTCAAAAATATATCATACTCTTATATTTCGCCTCATTAGGAACAATATCTTTACTTTACATATAACTAACAACAGGATACCAAACTGCAACTATCTTTTCTTGGTATTTATCAGGAGACATATTAGATAATTTAAATGTTAATTTAGACATGATAAACATTTCCCAGAGTTTATTATACCATTGGTCTATCGTAGGAGGTTTGTTTTCCAACCATTTGCTCGCTATTAGTTGTCTCGCTGCTGCTAATAGCAGTGCTAATACTTCTTCTTTGTTTTTATGTTTTCTAGGTTGCGGCCAACGTTCTAGCAGAACTACTTCGGGAGAGATAGGTAAGATTACAGCAGTTATTTCTTTAATTTTTTCTAGTATATCTTTCCAGTATTGTTGCATGATATCACAAGACCACCAACAGTGTATGAAATCTGCTTTATTACCACATTGTTTTTTACAAAATGGACTGTATTCCTTATTCATCCGTGAAAGTCTAATGGGAGAGATATGCCATCTCATAATAATTTTTGACATAAGTGTATTAATTGAGATTATTTTTGAGTTATTACTGTATCCTTCCCATATGTTTTTCCAGTCCTCCTCAGATAAATCTATCTTTAAATCTTCTGACCATTGTTTTTGGTACAAAGTAAATTTGTCTTCTTTACTATAACATAGTTGCTTATATATAATAGAAGATACCTTTCGAAGTTTCCTTGGAGTTCTGTCCAAAAGTTGTTCTAGTGGTGTTAACGGGCGGCTTCTCATTAATTTTAGGGGAGGAGAATTCAAAAGGTGTCTTAGTTGAAAGTATTTATACCAGTGAATCTTATGTTTAATTTTTTCTTCTAGTTGAGCTTTCGTTAAAATCTCATTTTTTCCCAAAAAGTGTGCTATTTTTGTTATACCAGCTGTTTTCCATGATTCGTAATATTCCCAATCTTTCCCCGGAATAAACCATTCTTGCCTGATATATGAGGATTGGCTCGAAATACCAGGAGCCAAAATAGGTTTCCATTTGTACCAAATTTTTAGCGAGTTTTGTAAATATGGGTTTTGTGACTGTTTACATTTTTTCAGTATTTTTGGATCCCATAAAGTTTCATATAATGAGATTGGTTGTAAGGTATGTAGCTCTATACTTGACCAAATTGGTGGGGTCTTTAGCGTGGCACTTAAGATTAGAATGTTGATGTTGGTAGATTCATATATCCATTGCAAATTAGGTATATTAAGACCACCTCGTTTGGTTTCTCTATATAATATATTAGCTCTTACTCTGGGCTTTTTCCCTGCCCATAAAAATTTATGAATTTCAGCCTGCCATTTCTGGAAAGTCTTGTTACTTAATGGAATAGGTAGGGCCCTGAAAAGAAATTGATATTTAGGTAGGATAAAACTTTTAATTAAATTGATCCTATCATTCCAATAGATTGATTTTGTTTCCCATTGTTTCAAAGTCGTCATTATTTCAGAGTGTACCTTGTCAAAGTTGGCTGCAGCCAAGTCTTTCAATTGTTGTGGAATATAAATTCCTAGATATCTCCATGGTTTTGAAGAAGGTTCTAAGAGATAAGTAGTTTTGATGTGCTTTAAGGTATCATCTCTTATATTGATAGGGTGAAGTATCGTTTTGTCATTATTAAAACTGAGTCCTGAAATATGTTAAAGTGTTAAAAATTTCTCTCAGAGAATCAGTTGGTTTAGTTGCATACAAAATAATATTGTCTGCATAAAGACTAGCTTTATGTGTTACATTTCCAGTTTGCACCCCCTGTATATTTTCATTTTGCCTAATATATTCAGCTAAAGGTTCAATTGCTAAGATATAGTAGAGGAGACAGGGGGCATCCCTGTCTCGTTCCTCTATGTTGATGTGTCATTATTAACTTTTATTCTTGTCATGGGTTTTTGATATAAAGCATGGATTGTTTTTAAAATATTGGTTCCAAATTTCATTTTTTAAAGTACTACTTGCAAATAATTTGTTTCTACACTGTCAAAAGCTTTGTTGACATCTAATGACATCAGCACAGTCTCCATAAGATTATTTTCGCAGTGAGAAATAATGTTTAGAGTTCTCCTTATATTTTCAATGATGTTTCTTCCTGGTAAAAACCCAGATTGATCTAAATGAATATATTCTGGTAATATTACTTTAAATCTGTTTGCTATTATTTTAGTGAATAGTTTTCCGTCAGTATTTAGTAGGGAGATTGGCCTGTAAGAATTTGGATGTAATGCATTTTTTCCAGGTTTTAATATTAATACCATCTCTGACTGATTCCAAGTCTCTGGAATTTTCCCTGAAGTTAATATTTCATTACACAACTCCTCTAAAGGGTTACTTAGTAATGTTTTGAATGTTTTATAAAATTCTGGAGGGTATCCATCTGGCCCTGCTGCAGTATTATTTTTTTGCGTGTTTATTGCCTCTAAGATTTCAATTTGTGTAATAGGACTATCTAAATAGTCTCTATGTGTTTTTGAAATTTCTTTTAGTATATTATGTTTTTCCATAAATATTGAAATATTTTCTGATGGTATGTTTTTCGATTTATACAAAGAAGCGTAATATTTTTCCAAAATGTTTTTAATCTCTTGTAAGTTATTTGAGATTTTACCTTTATCATCTTGTAAAGCGTGTATTTGACGGGCCTGTAATTTGTCTTTGACCTTCCACGATAGCAGTTTTAAGGATTTGGAAGATTTTGCCCAATATCTTTGTTTAATAAAAATAAGGTCTTTTTGTATTTTTGTATTAGTTTCTTGTTCTAGTATTTTTCTCTCAGCTATTAATTGTTTTAGGACTTTTTTTGAGTTGGTCTGTTTATGAGTCAATTCTAATTTTTTAATGTTATTTTGAGCAGTAATTAAATTTTTTGTCTTCTCTTTTTTTAGGTGTGATGCTACTGCTATAAGTTTTCCTCTAAGTACTGCTTTCATCGCATCCCACGTATTTTGGTGGGGTGTCTCCTTTGGATCATTTTCTTTCCAAAATTTTTTTAATGTTGAAGTTATTTGACTGGTTATTTCCGGGTTAATCAATAAAGATTTGTTTAAAGTCCATTTGTGTGTGATGTTTTTTGTATTATACCATTCTATTTCACAAAGCGTAGGGTGATGGTCTGACCATAACTTTATGCCAATATCAACACTTTTAATTAAGTTCAATAATGAGTATGAAGTAACTATAAAGTCAATTCTAGTGTGTACATCAAATTTGGAAGAATAAAAGGTATAATCTCTTTCATTTGGGTTTTTAAGTCTCCATATATCACATAGGCCTTGTGACCTAATAATATGTTGTAATTGTGAGGGGGAGTTTGTGTTTTTCTTTTTATGTGTTTTTTTTTGTTTCGACTTATCCATAAAAAAATCTAGAGGATAATTCCAATCCCCTCCCAATATGACTTCTCCTTCTTGAAATGACTGTAAAAGGTTTAGAGTATTTTGTATAAACTTAATTTGAGACTCATTAGGAGCATATAGAGATCCTATAGTAATCTGTTTACCATCAAGTTTCCCTTTTATAAAGTTATATCTGCCATTTGGGTCAATGAGTTCTCCTTGAAGTTCAAAGTGTAAATGTTTTGCCAAAATAACAGCTGTGCCTCTAGATTTTGAGGAACCTATAGATATAAATTGGTCTGTATACCATGCAGATTTAACAATTGGGTGATCTTTATTCTTAAGGTGTGTTTCTTGTAACAAAATGCAGTCAGGTTTGTTTTTCAAAATGTGGGAAGATATACGGCGTTGTTTTATAATGTTATTCAAACCTCGCACGTTCCAGGACATTATTTTCAAAAATTTAGACATGTCTTAAAATATAGGTTAAGATAATAGTATACTCTAAATGAGTTCTGATACTACCTAGCTTTAAACTCAGCAAGCTTAGTTGTGTGTCTCCTGTTAACTCGATTTAACTTGTTCCCTGTTGAGTCTGTTTTAACAAAATAAACAGTAACCAAAGTACCACAACAATTAACTATAACTAACTTACAACTAACCCCAACCCCTGCACTTTTTCAATCAGAGTGCCTTTTGCCTTCCTCACCACTACTTTTAAACTGAAATTTGCAGCTTCAATCCTTACTGTCGCTCCTTTTTTATCACAACACCCTCCCGCCCATTTATTAACTTAACTATACATTTCAATCACAAATAAATGCTTCATATAAATAGTAAACATTACAAGAATCATAGCAAATACTTGCATAACTTGCAAATATAGTTCAGACTGATTCAGCTTCTAAGGTGCTGTGCTCCTGCGGTCAGTGGACTTAAAACCGGTATTTTTGTCCCTTTTTGTGGAGAAAATTCCAAGGGAAGACTTCTTTTGTATGATGGTTTTGTAATTTCCATTGGTTCTGCCAATTGCAAAAGTTTCAGGATGTACTGCCCAGTGTCCTTGTCTGAGGCAAAATATTGTTTTCCTTTGTATATCACTCTGATTTGTCCTGAAGATGTCCATCTATATTGGATCTTGTTTTCTCTGAGTTTCAAGGTAACATCTTTTAGTTGTTGACGTATCTTTAGAGCTTCAGGAGGAAGGTCTGGAAATACGCTGATTTTTTCATCTTGAAAGGTTAAAAAGTTTTTCTCACGAGCTAGTTTCATGATGGCATTTTTTTCTTTTATATCAGTCAGTTCAATTAGGATGTCTCTTGGATATTTCCTGTTGGTTTTATTTGGATTGCCAAGTCTATATATTTTTAGCACTGAAAGCTGTGTCTCTTCTTCATCATAAATCAGTGAGGCTAGCCAGGGAGGAATTGCATTTAAAAGGTTTGCTTCTTCATCAGGGTGTTCTTTAAACCCTCTCAATTTCAAATGTAGCTTTCTGGTCTCGGTTTCCAGAGTTAGCATTCTTTCTTTCATATATGTTTGTTCTTTTTGAATTTCTTGATTTTCCGTTTGTATGGTGGTAGCTAGAGTGCATGCTGTTTCAGCAATGGCTTTTGTTGTTTCAAGAGACATCGTTAACTGTGTGATTTGTTCCGTTAATGGCTGAATTGCAGAGTCTAGCTTTTGGTTAATTTTTTCCAGAACAGATGTCTCAAACGATTGAAAAGCATTATTTAAGGTAGCTTGTAACATATTTAAGGAGACAGGCTCCTCCTGAGGGGTTTTTTTCTTTGCTTTATTATCGGTGGCCATTTTGGATCTCGATCGGACGGTAGCGTTTTCCGATTTGTTTTTAGGCTGAAACTCGCTTTTTCGCTCACCTTTTTTGGCGCAAAATAGTCCGGAGTGTGTAATCCTTCGATATTTGTCACAGGAGCTAGTTAGTTTTGCGATTTAATCCATCTGAATGGGCAATCGGGTGAGGTGATAGCGGAGCAACGGATTTAGGCATCCATGCTCCAGCGCTCCGACGCCACGCCCCCCGTCCATGACGGTCCTCTGCCATACTTGTGCAAACTGCTGAAGATGGCCCCCGACGCCTGTCTGTGTCCTCTTTCCAGCATAGTCATGCCTGGGGTCCTTTTTTTTTTGCGTTCTTGCCATTCTGGGATTGATTCGTGGAGAAAGAGAATGATCTGCTCTCTTTGGACTTGGGTTGCCACTTGCCTTTGTAAGATCTATTATTGCCAGTTTTAGTCTCTCTTCTGGAGTCCTGAAAGAACTGAAGATATCGTCTCATCTTTCCTTCCGTCTTCTTTGAGGGAAGAACCTTCTTCTGATCCTTATCTTCAATAAGGTACATTTCCAGACCTTCTCCAAACAGGTTGGTACCTTTGAATGGAACCACTGCCACTTTACTCCATGCTGAAGGATCCACATCCCAGCTCCTCAGCCAAGTGTTACGTCTTGCCGTGTCACTGCAAGCCATACTCCTGGCCAATTGTTGCACTGCATTCAGTGTGGCATCCACAGCAAAGGCCGTGGCAAGAGCAATCTTCTTTAGCTCATCCTTTAGCTCTTTAGGAATGCCACTATCCGCTTTCGCCAGATCAGAAGACCATGCATATGCTGCTTTGACAAAAAGGACCCTGTAACAGAAGCTTGTAGAGTATTAGCTGACGCTTCGAAATCTCTTCTTAGGGCTTGTTCTATGTGCTTGTTGCTGTTCTCTTTTGGAAGCCCATCTGCTCCCATAGGAAGAACTGAGGTGGATGCCAGGCTATTAATTGGGTCAACTATTACAGGCAGTTTCAGCTTTTTTGAAGGTTCTGGTATCAGAGAATAAAACTTCCCAAATGCCGGATGAGTGACTTTAGGTTTAATTGGGTGCTCCCACTCTGCCTTCATAACATTATAGAAGGCTGCTGGCAGTGGTACCCCCACTGTTTTAACATTGGCTTTGAGCATGGTTTTGTCTGATCCTACAGGAAAGCCGGAATCATCTTCCTCCTTTTTTGGGGGGGTGTAAGCTAATTCAAGTGTCCTAATGACTTTTAGAAGGAGTCTATTGTAAAGTTAATGTGGGAAAAGCCTAGATTGGGCCACAGGAACCTCCTCCTCCTCTGACAACTCACTCTCTTCTTTGGCTGAATCAGACTCTAGTTCATCTAACAGAGGACTATGTTCCCTTTGGTATTCTTGGCCCTTTTCTCTCTCTTTTTTTTCTTCAGTAAAATCAGGTTCCCACTCACTTGGGCTGTGCCTTTTGTAACTCTGGGGAGTGTGAGACTTCTGCCACATGGCCTTAAACTCCTTCCTCATTTCTAGTTTCAACCATGACAGAAGGTCAGATTGGGCCTCTTCCCCAAAAGGGTGTCCCCGTGCTTGATTTAGAGGGGATTTAGGAGACTCAGCCAAGCCAAAAGTACAAGTTTCAGTTTCCAGTTCCAAAGAAGTGGAGGATCCTGCTTTAGTAGCCATTTTGTACTCTCCTTGAAAGTGAAAGTAACAACTTTGTCCCCAAAATGGCAGCTTCCTGCCTTTATTTCCCATTGCCCAGGCTTTCTATGGCCCTGCAAGGTCAGGAGGGGGAGCTTAGAACAAACCCCAGGTTGGGAGGTATTTGTTTACTATGCCTAACAACCCTAGAACTCCCAGGTGGTCTCCCATCCAAGTTCTGGGTCTTTCTTCGCCTCCAAGCTTCAAGTTAAGCTAGCCGGGAAGGGGGGGGGAGAGGATTGCCACACTAGTGAAGGAGCCCTTTTTCCCACCCCCTTTTCTTCTCCAATGCCCCAGCCACCGCAGTACCTTCCCTTTACCCCCTGTAATCCGGGGGGGGGGTTGGGTCAGCTTTGGGAAGGAGCCCTCCAGGTCCTTTCCCTGCTTACCGTACCATCATGGACCGTAACTTGGAATCGGCCTCCAACGTCTTTAAGAAGAAGGAGCCAATTGTAGTCAGCAGGCGAGGGCTCTCTTGCGCAGCAGTGGCCGACACTGGAGATTCTACTGCTTCCCTCCTAGACTCGCTATGGGCAGGGAGTGGAGGCTCATCAACCAGTCCCCCCCTCCTGGACTGGAAGTACTAGCGGGAGTCTCGTCGGCATTGCGGTTCCCCGGGGTTCTCCCAGGTCAGTCGATGCCTTTCTGGAAGAATCCACACTTCTCCTACAGCTGTAGATGGCCAGGAGGAAGGTGGGGGGGAGGTGGAACAGAGGAGCTATGAAGCTACCTGTTCCTGTCCTCCTCCTTCTGGCTTCTTCCTTCTTCTTGCTTCTAATTACTGTGCTCCAACAGAGCACTGTCTGCAACATCCTGCTTGGAAGGCAGGGCTGGAGAGACTGGGTTCCAGGGGTCAAGCCCCTCCCCTCCATGACTAAAGAGTTTGCCAGCCCTGCCTTTGGAGAGGAGGAGCTATTCCCAGGAGTAAGGAGTCTGAAGGACTGCCCCACTCCTGGACCACCGGAGAACAGATTACACATTTTGGAGAAGTTACTCATATTTTTTATTTATTTTATAATACAGCATGCCCACCATTTCAAAATAACACGCCTTAAATTATGCTCTTCAATTTGTTCTAAGCTTTGAACATAATCATTTTTGGGGGGAATGAATTTAGCAGGCATGTAAAACAATTCCAATATGTAGATTACATTTGAATGAAACTATGACTTCATTGAGAAGGGGAGGGAAGGAAATGGTTACTAAATTAATCTCTCTTTTTGGTCTTGAGTCATATTAAACGTGCCTTAGCATGAAATGCTGATAGATATCCAAAATGCTTGAGGCTCGTTATTTCTGCATGTTACCTCCTGTTATGTCATGGGAAAATGCTATATTCATTTTAAAATAATGGAATAAATTAACTATTTCAGTTACTAATTTCTGATTTAATTATTAATATGAAGGAGAATTCTATTTTAAATAAAACATAGGGATGCCAGATCTTCTGGAATTACAACTGATCTCCAGATGAGAGAGATCAGTTTCCCTGGAGAAAATGGCATCTAACCTCTCCCCAAACCCTGCTGTTCCCAGGATCTGCCCCCAAATATCCAGGAATTTCCTAGCACAGTTGGCAACCCTAAACAACAGTTTGGCTGCATATGGGCATTCCAATGTGTTTCTTATTCACAGTCTAAAAGTGTAGCTTCTATGTTCTTGAGAAATAAATTAGCCCCTCTAGTTGTGACCACTGATTACTTTACCATGAAAGGTAGTACCACATTGCTGTTTTGCTGTAACTAGTGGATGGTCAGAGTCAAGAACAGGGATAAGGGCTTTATGTGGACATTAAATGCCCTCCTCCTCACAATGGTACCCCAAGGTGGTATGCATGTTGCCTCTGAAATGCAAGACAGCTTCAGAAGCATTTTCCAGTGCAGAGTGAAAAATGTGCCAAACTGATGCATACCTGAAAGGGTCCTTTCCACGTCAGCCAAGAGTCAGGAAAAGCACAAACAGCTGACTCTTCTATTGCATGGCCTTAGTGGGATGCCATATAAACATTTATTATCAACATGTTCAACATTTTAAAAGCCACAAACAAAATATGAATGAGAACAGGAAGAACATCAGAAAAACCTCAAACAAAATAGAGAGTGCTACCTCTAGCAGAGAGGAACTGTTTTAATTGCTGTTTTATGTTTTTGTATATATATTAGCTTGATTTTAATTGTTTTAAAATGTGTTTTTATTTGGTTTTAATGGCTTTTATCATGTAGTTTTAATTTGTTAGCTACCTTGGTGGCCCTGATGAGAAAGGTGGGGTATAAGTTTTGTAAATAAATAAAATATGTTTATTGTATGTATCTTTTAATACTAGTTAAGCAAAACTGTGTTCTTGGCTACATACAAACATGGGCTCATTATAATTCGCAGTGCAGGGGCACTCAGTCCTGTAGCTAGCCAGCTCCATTCAGAGGCTAAAACATCTAATCTGCCATTGACTTCTCAAAACGAAAGTTATAGATAAAACATTTAGCATTTATTTAAGTTTACTACAACGTGGCAACGACGTTTGGAGGTGGAGCTGTGATGACGCAACGATGCAAGGACGCAGCACGGCGGAGCCTGAAGGACGTTAGCCGAGCTGCAGTTGGAGCAGCCGCGCGTCAAAAACAGAACACCAGCTGAAGCCTGCCGAGGATGCCGTCGGCCCGTCGGCCCATCCGAAGCGCCGGAAGTAACATCAGTAGCCGCCCGGAGAGAAAAGCAACAGCAACAGAACGCATGCCGCTGGGTGCTGGTAGGCAGCCCCCTCCCAAAAATGAATTGTGGCCCCTAGATTAGGTATAATTGGTATATATCCTCTGTAAACCGCTCTGAGACCCTCCGGGGTCAAGGGCGGTATAGAAATCGAAACTATAAATAAATAAATAAACAAACTAATATTTGGCTTGAGGAGATTTAGAGGGAAGTTCCACTTCCAGACACTCTGTCTCAATTTCAGCTCCTTAGGGAACAATGGCTTCTCTCACAATGTAGTTTAAGATTTACACAAGTTCTATATGAACTATTAACATATCTCTCCTTATATATAAATAAGTTTTGGTGTGACTCCTGGACATGCTCCCACAGCCTTTCTCCTGCTCAGCTGCCACTCTCACGGACTCCCAATCCCCTGGCTGCATTGCCTTGCTGCGTTGGCTCGGTCCTGCCCACAAAGCCGGCAGCCAGCGTTTCGCTCTCAGTCAGCCGGCAAAGGGGATAGATGCTCCACCGAGGGAGTGGCAACCCCTCCGCGGGGGAGAAGGAGGCAGACCTAGCGAGCAGCAGCAAGCAGGGGAAGCACTCACCTTTGCTGCCCCTCGTGGCCCCTCTCCCTTGGCCGAAAGGCTGGCGCTTTGTCAGGGCAATATCCCAGCGCCTTTCAACGGCCCCCCTGCCTTCCTTCAGCAGCAGCAGCAGCGCCAGGGAGGGTCTGGCCTGGAGGAAACGAGCTGTGGCTCCTGGAAAGCCGGACTCCCTCCAGAGGAAGACACTTCTCTTGGCTCCTGTGTGGGCCTAACTGTGACTAACTGTCCCCTCAGTGGCTCTTGGTAGGCAACCAACTTCTATCAGTTAAAAAAAAAAGGACTTTCAGCAATAACCCCCTCCCTTGCCCACTGTACTTTCTCCTCAGTGCCTGTTGTTAGGCAACCAGGTTCTGTCAGTGAAAGGCCCTTTCCACACCTATTTTGGCCTTTGGGAGAAAACTCATTGGGCCCAGTCCTGATAGGGTTGCCATCTCCAGGTGGGAAATTCCTGGAGATTTGAGGGGTGGGGCCTGGAGAGAGTGAGGTTAGAGGAGGGGTGGGAACTCAGGTGCAACGCCATAGACTCCACCCTCCAAGCCAGCCATTCCCTCATGGGGAACCATTGCTGCCCATCTCCAGGTGGGGGCTGGAGATCACTCAGAATTACACCTGCTCTCTAGAAGGGAGGGAGAGGAGATGGAAAGCTGAAGCCAGGGGCCAGGTAACAGTAGGTTGATGGTTGGCTGGGAGGGAGATAGGGTTCCTAACTCCAGGTTGGGGAATTCCTGGAGATTTGAGGGGTGCCGTCTGGAGAGGGTGAGGTTTGATGAGGCGTGGGACCTCAGACAGGTGTAATGCCATGGTCTCCACCCTCCAAGCCAGCTGTCCCTCATGGGGAACCACTGTTGCCAATCTCCAGGTGGGGGCTGGAGATCACTCAGAATTACACCTGCTCTTTAGGAGGGAGGGGGAGGAGATGGAAAGCTGAAGCCAGGAGGCAGATAACGGTAGATTGATGGTTGTCTGGGAGGGAGATAGGGTTGTCAACTCCAGGTTGGGGAATTCCTGGAGATTTGAGGGGTGGAGCCTGGAGAGGGTGAGGTTTGACGAGGGGTGGGACCTCAGACAGGTGCGATGCCATAGACTCCACCCTCCAAGCCAGCCATTCCCTCATGGGGAACCATTGTTGCCAGTTTCCAGCAGAGGGATGGAGATCACACAGAATTACAACTGCTCTTGAGATGGCAGAGATCAGTTTCTCCAGGAGAAAATAGTGGACTCTCTGTCATTATACCCTGTTGAGGTTGCCACAGCAAATTAACGCTGAGTGCCGAAGGCCGGGGCACTCTCCCAGAACCTCTTCCTAGAGCTCGTTGTATTTATTTCCACAACCAGACTTATTCCTAGTCCTATATAATTAAGCATTTTAAAAGATACTGTCAACAATGAATACCCTTTCCCCATAGACTTACTCCTAAATCGTTGCCATTTTCCAATATTTTTTCAGTTCTTTTTTGCAACAATATAGCAGGGTTCGACTTGAAAGGCAGACTGTGTGCGGTGCTAGCCTGCAGCTATGATTACAGCACATCCCATTACGGAAGTATCAGTATGACTAAAACACCAAAGACTGTGATTTCTTCCAATAAGACTTTCCCATTCTCAGGCTATAAAGGTACAGCCTAAAGGAGTATGCAACTATGATTGCTCTGCTCTTTTGCATATGTCCTTGAGACAGCCACACCAAAAAGGCAGGGAAGTAGAGCAGTAGTCAAGTTAAGTCTGACAGGCAGAAAAAAAGAGGACATAACTCAGTCTGCCCTCTGAGCATAGAAAAGTAATAATGGACTTAACAGCGCAATACCTGCTGCTGCTAAATAAAATCTAGTTACTTAGAACTGCATCCCTGTCCTTTTTTCGTTGAGCAGATGAAGCTTGGTCTCTGTCCCTTTCCCCCACACCCTCATGCCACACCTTTTGCCCCAACTCCTTCCCTTCATTCTGTAATTTCCCCAAACAGCTTTCCAGAATGGTCCCCCCTTCACATATCTACACTCAGACCCGGGGAAGCTCATGCTGGGATTGATGTAAGTCTTTACAGTGCTGTGTGACCTCTGTTTTATTTTGCTGCAAAAAAAGTCCAGTGGCACCTTACAGACTAACAAGCATTTCAATAAGAGCTTTCATAAGTCACAACCTTTTCAGATATGCTCCAGGTAGCCCCCCCTTTGCAGTCGACCCCCCACTTCCACTCACAGATTCTGCTTGCTGCTCTGTGCAACTCACACAGCAGTGGGCTGGGGGGTGGTTGGGGGGATGTATGCTTTGACACATCTCTGGGTCTCGCACTCCCCTGCAGCACTGTTGGCATCTAATAACCCTTGCAAGCTTGATGGGGCAGGTATATGGGGGCCTCCAGGCAGGAAGAGCACCAGGGTACAAGGGAGCTGATGGCAGTGATGGGACCTCTGTGAGTAGTGCAGAGGGGATGTATAAGCCTAGCCCGTAAGATGACCCTGTATCTTGATATGCCTGATCTGGCCAACTGGATCCAATGCCACAGTAACATCAAGACCAGACTACTGTAATATACTATACATTGGTCTCCCCTCCAAATCACCTCAGAAACGCCAACTGGTCCAGAACATTCTGGCTCGACTATTAGACAAATCATTCTCATTCTGGAAATCGGAACACAGCCGCGGGCAGCCACGGGCTCACGACAGCTGGGACGGTGACGATCACCGGGTAGCTATAACACCGGGGGCTGCTGAGCGAAACAAACCGTGGCGGAGCTGCTGTGGAGCCAGACGGGAGGAGCGGAAATCGTTGATGGGACATGGGGTCCTTTGCTGAACTATAAGAACTGGACGAGCAGGGGGGCTTTGAACGACCGAGGAGTGGAACTCGCAGCCAGCAAGAGACCCCTAGTGGCTGGCTTATAATAACAACAACCAGTAGGGAAA
>NW_015175985.1:298992-310371 GCF_001447785.1 Gekko japonicus
AGACGCTGCGGCTCCCCCTCCTTTCCCTGCAGATATGGAGCCAGAAAGAACTGAAGCTCTAATGGGCATACAGTAACTCCTGAATGGTGCTGATTTGGGGGGAGAGAGATTGGAAGCAGAATAGCCGATTGGAAGGAGACAACAGTGGGGCTAGGAAATATAGCTCCCTTCCGACATTTGTGCTGTGTAACGCCAGGTCTATAAATAATAAGACCATGGTCCTTAGGGACTTTCTGCAAGAGCGGAATGTAGACCTAGTGTGCATGACCGAGACCTGGGTGTGGGAGGGGGAGATAGGAGCTCTCTCCCAACTTGCCCCACCTGGGTTCTCAGTCCTTCACCAATCATGCACTAGAGGGCAGGGGGGGGAGTGGCACTATTCATCCGGGAGGTTTACTCCTATAGGGCGTTTCCGCCTCCAAGGATCACAGGCATTGAGTGTGCTGGCCTGGTTTGGGAGGCCGAGGAGAATTTGGCACTCTGGCCGGTGTACCGACCGCCTAACGTACCAGCCAGTAGCCTGCTGTCCCTGATGGAGGCCATATCAGGCTGAGCGCTGGAGCACCCTAGATTGTTGATCTTGGGTGATTTCAACGTCCATGCCGATGATGCGGCTTCCAGTCAGGCAGTGGACCTAGTGTAATCCATGGCATCGCTGGGACTCTCCCAATTTGTAACAACCCCCACGCCATGGACCGGACACATGCTCGATTTGATCTTTGTGGCTGGGATGATAGCGGACCGGATTGCTGCTTCGGCAGTACCATGGTCAGACCACTATGTCCTGAAGGCCCGTCTGAATGTTCCACCCCGAACCTGTTTAGGCGGCAAGCAGATTTTAGCTCGCTCGCGGTGCCAAATGGACCCAGTACGGCTTCAGATGGCACTGCGGGATCCGAGGCCCCCTGGTGGCTCATTGGATGAGTTCGTGGAGGACTGGCATAGCCGACTCTCAACAGCCATCGATGAAATCGCTCCCCAGCACCCTCTGCGCGCTCGCTCTAGGCTGGCTCCCTGGTATACCCAGGAGTTGCGTCTTATGAAGTGAGAAAAACAGGTTGCTTACCTGTAACTGATTATCTTCGAGTGGTCACCTGTGCAATCACACAGTTGGGTTTTGGGCACGCCCACAAAGCTGACCTCGGAGATCTGGAAGAGCTAGCCTCAGACAAATTTTTTTGGCGGGCTTTTCTGAAGATCATCAGTTATAGGTAAGCAACCTGTTTCTCTTCATCGTGGTCCCTGTGCAGTCCCACACTTGGGTACATTTGAAACAGTACATTTGAAACAGTAAGTGAACTCGAGGCCCCTTGCACGTCTCCAACTCTGGGGTTGGATTGTTTTAGCCCGCTTAGCCTGGAGGAAGCTGACAGATTGTTCGAGTCTGTGCGCCCAACAACATGCAGCCTTGATCCTTAAATGCTTGCTTTTTTGACTTGACTTTTACTAGTTAAATAATATTATACTAGTTAAATAATATTATAATGTTGTTTTTTAAAAGCATATTTAAAATTGCATTTAAAAGTATATCTATAAATCAAAAGTGTATGTATTATATAGGAGTTTACTTTTTAGTGTTAATGTTTTACACCTTTAAGAGAGAAGTATAACAACATGCAGCTGCTTGGAATCAATAAATCAGTAAGTTCCTTGAGTTGGTTTCCAGCATGAGAAGTGGAGAGCATTGTCAGTCCATTAAAAGAAGGCTTTCAGCCAGATAGATAAGAATACTGAAATGCTACTCCCTAATAGAGAGCTACTAGCCAACAACGTGAGAAAGAAAACAAATGTCAGCCAATTCAAAGTTGGCCTGTTGCCACACAAAAAAATTGGACTTGTTGCTATGACTAGAAATTTAGTAATTGGCTTGCTCCTATTCAAGTACTTGCAATGGAACTGAAAGGAAGTCTAACAACTATTCTAGTTAAAAATTATAACAAAACTATTCCATTCAGCTTCATGTCTTTTTCCACTCCTTATAACTATGCTTTTTTCAGGAGAATTTGACTAAGAAGAAAATAAATAAGAAGCAGTAATGTTTTAAAAAAGAAACTAAGCTGAAACAAGAGGTTGACATCTTCCAACTTTACAAGACTTCTTTCTCATGAGGAAGATTGGTGAAATGAGTGTAAAAACCGCTGTGCTCATCGAGGATATGATTATGTTGGACTTCGCTTTGCCTATGTCTGAATGATCTAACCATATTGTAAGATTAATAGCTTCACAAATTGATGCTTATAGAATTATTAAATGTGTCATTGTTAATTTTACCACAGTGGCTTTTGGTCTCAACTAAAAGCCTGGCAGAACATCTCCGCTTTACAGGCTCTGTGGATTTGTGTAAGATCCCACAGGACCCTAATGTTGTTCAACAGAGAGTTCCACCAGGTCGGGGCCAGGACCGAAAAGGCCCTGGCCCTAGTCCAGGACAGCCAGACCTCCCTATGGCTGGGGATCACCAGATTATCAGCTGATGTCATCATTCTTTTGGGGACATATTGGAGGAGGCAATCCTGAAGTACATGGATTTCTGACCGTTCAAGGCCTTAAAAGACCACACTAATACACTAAGCTGACTCGATATTCCACCAGTAACCAGTATAGCTGGCACCACACAGGTTATGTATGTGCTGTCTGTGGTGTTCCTGCCAGGACTTGCGCCACCACATTCTGGACCAGTTGGAGTTTCCAGGTCACTCTCAAGGGCAGGCCAGTGCAGAGCGAGTTACAGTAGTCCAGTCTGGAGGTCACCACTGCATGGATTACTGTGGCTAGGCTGAGGCGCAGCAGGAAAGGGGCTGGCAGCCATGCCTGGCATAGATGGTAAAATGCCAGTCTAGTAGTATTAGTGACCTGTGCCTCCATAGAGAGGGAAGCATCCAAGGTCACAGCCAAGCTCCTGACAGAGTACACTGGTGTTAATGGCACCCTATCAAGGGCTGGAAGCTGAAACCCCAATCCTGAAGCCTTCCCCCCCCGAGCCACAGAACCTCTATCTTCCCCGGACTGAGTCTCAGCCTGCTCTTCCTTAACCATCCCACCACAGCCACCCAAACCTGAAACTCCGAGCCAGCTGGGCAAGGGGGTGCATATAGATGTTAAACAACATCGAGGAGAGGACTGCTCTCTAAGGAACTCCACACAACAGTTGGAACCCTCTGTCCCTGACCATGGAGAAATGAGGAAAGCCATTGCAGGGCTACCCCACAAATCCCCACGTTGGTGAGGCGGTGGGTCAAAAGATTGTAATTGACCATGTCGAACACTGCCGTGAGATTGCGTAACCACAGCAGCACCAACCCGCCTTGATCCAGCTGCCTATGGAGATTGTCTGTTGGGGCAACCAGCACCGTCTCCGTCCCGTGTCCTGGGCAGAAGCCAAACTGAAATGGGTCAGGTGCTGATGTGTCATCCAAGAAGCTCTAGAGCTGCTTGGCTACTGCTCTCTTAATCACCTTATCTTTAAAAAGGGTTCCAGAGGAGATCCGGGAAATTACAGGCCAGTCAGTCTGACGTCGATACCGGGTAAATTGGTGGAAACCATTATTAAGGAAAGAATTAGTAGGCACATAGATGAACAAAACCTATTGAGGCAGACTCAACATGGGTTCTGTAAGGGAAGATCTTGTCTCACTAACCTATTAGTGTTCTTTGAGGGGGTGAACAAACATGTGGACAAGGGGGATCCAATAGATATTGTTTACCTTGACTTCCAGAAAGCTTTTGATAAAGTTCCTCATCAAAGGCTCATAAGTAAGCTCAAAAATCATGGGATAAAAGGACAAGTCCTTTTATGGATCAAAAACTGGCTAATTAATAGAAAACAGAGAGTGAGTATAAATGGGCAGTTCTCCCAGTGGAGGGGGGTAAGCAGTGGGGTACCACAGGGATCAGTACTTGGTCCACTGCTTTTTAACTTGTTCATTAATGATTTGGAGTTGGGAGTAAGCAGTGAAGTGGCTAAATTTGCGGATGATACAAAGTTGTTCAGGGTGGTGAAAACCAGTGAGGATTGTGAGGCACTCCAAAGGGATCTGTCAAAGATGGGCAAGTGGGCGTCAACATGGCAAATGGGGTTCAATGTGGCCAAGTGCAAGGTGATGCACATTGGAGCCAAAAATCCTAAATATAAATACACATTGATGGGGTCTGAACTGGCAGAGACTGAGCAAGAGAGAGATCTTGGAGTTGTAGTGGATAACTCACTGAAAATGTCGAGACAGTGTGTGACTGCAATAAAGAAGGCCAATGCTATGCTGGGGATTATTAGGAAGGGTATTGAAAACAGATCAGCCAATATAATAATGCCCCTATATAAATCAATGGTGAGACCTCATTTGGAATACTGTGTGCAGTTCTGGGCACCACACCTTAAAAAGGATATTATAGCTTTGGAAAAAGTGCAGAAAAGGGCAACTCGAATGATAAAAGGGTTGGAACACTTTCCCTATGAGGAAAGGTTAAAGCGCTTAGGGCTCTTTAGCTTGGAGAAAAGACGACTGAGGGGTGACATGATCGAGGTTTATAAGATTATGCATGGGAAAGAGCAGGTAGAGAAAGAGGTACTTTTCTCCCTTTCTCACAATACAAGAACCCGTGGGCACTCCATGAAATTGCTGAGCGGTCGGGTTAGAACGGATAAAAGGAAGTACTTCTTCACCCAAAGAGTGATTAACACATGGAATTCACTGCCACAGGAAGTGGTGGGTGCTACAAGCATGGACGGCTTCAAAAGGGAATTAGATAAGCATATGGAGCAGAGGTCCATCAGTGGCTATTAGCCACAAGGTATAGCTAGGGGCTCTGGGGCAAGTGATGCTCTGTCTTCTTGGTGCTTGGGGGGGGGTCAACAGTGGGAGGGCTTCTAATGTCCTGGCCCCACTGGTGGACCTCCTGATGGCACTGGTATTTCTGGCCACTGTGTGACACAGAGTGTTGGACTGGATGGGCCTTTGGCCTGATCCAACATTGGCGTCTCTTATGTTCTTAAGTTCTTATGTTCTTACCTAGGAAGGGTAAGTTCGATACAAGGTTGTAACTGGCTGGAACATATGGATCCAGTGATGGTTTTTTTAAAAGCAGTATAAGCACAGCCTCTTTAAGACCCTCTGGAAAGACCCCTGTTTCCAGGGACAGATTGATAATGTCCCCCAGTGGGCCCTGTATCCTGTCATCGCCAGCTTTCACCAGCAATGAGGGACATGGATCCAGGGGGCATGTGGTTGGTCGAACAGCACCCAGGATCCTTTCAACATCAGCAGAGAACAGCAGGCTAAAGCTGTTTAAAACTGAATCCAAATATGTTCTCATAGCTTTATCGTGGATTCACCGCCAGACTTACTCAAGTCGTCTGAGTTCCCGCTTCATCCCCCTGAGTTCTTCTGTATACCAGGGGGACATTCGACGACGGGAACAAAGAGGACTTCAGGAGGCAACCTCATCGACGGCACCAAAGAGATGGACACTCTGGTCCTCTACTAGCCCATCTAATGACGTATCAGAAGGCATCGGATCCCACAGAGCATTCTGGAAACCAACTGGATCCATTAGTTTCCATGGGTGAGCATAAAACCGCATGTTGCCTAGATGGGGGGATGAGACACCCAGCCGGGCCTTCAAGACCAAATGGTCTGACCATGGCACCTCTTCTCTCGAGGCCAGATCCATATTCATCCCCATTCCAAACATCAGATCCAAGGTGTGGCCTGCTTGATGTGTGGGATCTGATACAACTTGGGAAAGCCCCAGAGCTGCCATGGAAGACACTAGGTCCAAAGCCTGATTGGTGGTGGTGGCTCCATCTGCATGGACATTGAAGTCCCCAAGAACCAATAATCTCGGGAACTCCAAGGCCCACTGAGCCACCACCTCCAACAGGCTTGGCAGGCTGTCTGCCAGTGCGCTAGGCAGGTGATACACCAAGCAAACAGCCAAGCTCTCCTCAGCATCCCACACCAAGCCAACATAATCAATGCCTGCAATCTTTGGCACGGGGAGTGGCCTGAAGGAGAAACCCTCCCAGATGAGTAAGGCAACCCCACTCCCCACCCCTGAGCTCATGACTGGTGAAGGACCGAGAAACTGAGAGGGGTCAGTTCCTGTAGGGCGATAGTCTCACCATTCCTCATCCAAGTCTCAGTCATGCAAGCCAGGTCCATATTCTGCACTGCTAGATAATCATGCAGTGTCTTGGTCTTATTAATAATTGACATGGCATTGCAGCACCAGTGACGAAGGGGTGTAAACATTACTAGTCTTCACACTCACATATCTCGCGACGGGACGAAGGCTGGAAGGAGACCAAGCATTTCCATGTTTCTACCTCCTTCCCTTCCAAGACCTTCTCCCACCGCCATACCTCCTCCTGCCCCCAATCACTGGGATCCCCAGCCCAATACTGGCACCCTGTAGATTGTCACCAACATCCATTGCCCCACTCCCCTCCCAACCTGCAGTGCAGCCTACCATACAGCAATTAAACAATTAAACCAAATAAATACTAATTACAATCAATAGTCAATAACATACAACTCCAATTACACAGGTAAAAAACACAATTCCCCAATCAATAATCCTCCCACTCAAACCTCTCTACTTACGATCTCCTCCCTCCCACTAGTAAGACTAAATGAATTTAAATGACGAGTGGAAGAAAAAAAAAATCTCTCAACCCCGCCGTCTAATTAATCCAATTATACTGGCTCCTCAACCCTAAATTGATTAAGCAACTTAGAGAGTCTATAGTACCATCGGCAGTAACTAGGGGCCAATAAATATTCTACATGGAGCAGGAGCAATTGATGATGAAAAAATTGAGAATCTTCTGTTGGGTTTCTAAAGCAATGCAATAGAAGGCATCCAAGTTCCCTCCTTGCACTCTTGACACTCACCAGTCCACTGAGGGGATAGTCCAGGCCCAACCACCCCTGAGCACGCATGTCTGCAGAAACGTGGACACCCAAGAGACCCTGAGCATTGCCAAAACCTTCCAACACAACCAGAGTCAGTCCCAGAGGCTGAGGCATACCCGAACAGTCTACTCCTTTGTCAACTCCTCTAGTCCACCAACGCCACCAACACAGCATAATAGGCCCTTATAAGCATCACAAACTTTTTAAAAATGTAAAATCACATCTTACCGAGGCAGCTCTTCTGCAGTTAATATCGCGGTCAAATATTGCAGTTATCACCAGGGCACTAAAGACAGAAAATACATTGCATTAAAAAGTAAGATATGAAAACCTGATGAATGACAGAATTTGAAGATTTAGAAGTTCTTTTTGCAAATTCTTGTTTAAAAAAGGCAATCTATAATACCTTTTGACAGCAGGAGGAGATTACAAGCATTTTTCAAAATGGGCTGTGGATACATTTTCTGCATTCCAAGGGCACCATGCAATTAATATTTGACTGAAGCATAGCCATAAATATTAATCCCTATATTCAGTTCAAGGCATATTGTAGAAGTGAAAAGGACACAGGCCACCATTTACACTAACTGTTCTATTGCTTCTGTACTAGCTGAACATGTTCATTTTACTAATGCACAATGTTTGTAGTGATTACTGGTGTGTTTCTTAGATGTTTGTGCAAATGAACATAATTTGAATATTTTATTCATAATTTATTTCATCGTCACTTGTATGCTTGGATTAATGTTTGCCAGCCTCTTTAACATAGAAAAAGCAGTCTATACATTTCATAAATAAATACCAGCTGGATATAAATCAGGGCTGGCAACAGCAGATAAGAGTTGAGGCTGCTTTTACCTGTGTCTGCCTCAGATGCATAAAAGCAGGACCCAATCCAGCTTGCCTTCCTCACTTCCATAAGGCAGCTATTGCACTTTGTTATGGACCACTGGTTTTAAAACTTTACCAGGCCTCCATAGCAGCAAAAGCAAGGTATGTTGAAGCTTGGCCTTCATCAGAGCTGACAGGTGCTACATTGGGTTCACTGTGTAATACACTATCTTGCAGTTCTCACTTATGTCATAACTAGAACTTGGACATCACAGCTGGGGGGGGACAGGGGGAACTCCCCACAAGCCCCAATGCATCCCATTTAAGAGGTGCAAGAGGGTGACAAAAAGACCAATTCACTAGTTAGCACTGCAGGGCTCTTTTTGTAGAAAAAGCCCATCAGGAACTCATTAGCATAACCGGCCACACCCAACAGCAGAAATCAATTAGCATATTAGGGCACACTCCTGAAAGTATAGCTCATTAGCATATTAGGCTACACCCCATGTTACCAGAAGTATGGTCATCCAGCCACACCCACCTTTTGCTGTTTAATTCTAACTTGAGAGAGGGTGGGAGGAAGGTGAAAAGAGGTAGCTGAGGAAGGAATTAAAAAGGGGAAAGAGAGAGAGTAAGAGAAAATAGATGGGGGGGAAGGGAAGGGGAGAGAGAGAGAAGAAAATCCTCACCAGAAAAACTGGAAGAAGAAAAGCAAGTTGATTTGAGAGAAAAGGAAGGACGGAAGGAGGGAGGAAGGGAGGGGAAAGAAGGAGGGGAGAGGGGAAGACAGAAAGAGAAAAAGAAAACGGATAGGAAGAAAGTTAGTAGATTGGGATGAGGGGGGAGGAAGGATGATGGACTGGGTGGACCACTGGTCTGATCCAGCAGGGCTCTTCTGACCCTCACTAGGCTCTTCTGATGTTCTTATCAGGGGAAAGCCTTGGCCTCTCTGCCCTGTTGTTGGCCCTCCAGAGGAACTGGCTGGCCACTGTGCGAGACAGGATGCTGGAGTAGATGGACTACTGAATTTGCTTATTTTGCAAAATCAGACTGTCAACTGAAAGCTTGTTTAGGTAGGGTATAATTGTGTTTCACTCATCTCCTTCCCTGAGTCATGGGACATTCCAACCCCTCTTCTTTACAATGTTAGTTGCTGGTTTGAAGAACTAGCACCCACTGGATATTATTTTGCTTTGTAATCTGTTCACAAATGTATAGGAATTATTACAGGGCCGACAAGGAAGCAAGGCACAACTAGATTCACAGCAACATCAGTTCCAAACCAACTCCAGAACTAACTGGCACACAGAAATCTCTTAGAACCTCTGCCAGTCAAATCCAAGATGAAAAACTATTTCTTTGCATATCTGTCTCATATTTACCTTTCAAACAGGCTTAGCAAGTACAACTCTCACTCCTGCCAGGCATTTTTAAACAAAGGACAGACCAGTGGGCCATCAAGGACCAAACCCAGACATATTTGCATAACTGGAGAATATCCTTCACAACAGGCTGTTTTTAAAAATTGGTCACTATGCATGGCTCTGAAATGTCACATGATTGTGCATAGCAAGCTGGTGCTAGAGCAGGGAAATTCCTCCTCCTTTTGGACAATTAGGGTGTCATCAGTCTTCTGATCTCTCACTGACAAGCCCTGAGATGTGCATTGGCAATCCCCCTCGGTGTTGCCTGCCCAAAGAAAATGGCTGCAGGTCAACTCCCAGTCCCCCGCCCACCCCTGCATCCTCCCCGCCCCCACAGACGCAAAATGCAGCTTTGACTGATGCTGATGACAGTGAAGTGAAGGCTGCAAAGTGCTGTCCTGGCTTCCCCTGGGACTCCCGTTTGGAGGGAGGCGGAGGCCCGGGAGAGGGAGAGCCACCCCTATGGCAACCCCCCCCACACACACACCACATTTAACTAGGGCGATGGTGGCAGAGATGGAGTGACGGCCAGGAGGCCCACGCGCCAGGTGCCCAGCGAGGGCCAGCAGCAGCAGGAAGGCTCAGTTGAGGGGAAGGCAGGTGGCAGCACAGCAGCCAGATGACCGGCGCAGCCAGTGTCCATGGCGGGGAGAGAACTCGGCTGGGCAGCAACCGGGGGGGGGGGCAAGGACGAGCTCGGGCCCAGGAGTGAAGGCCACGACCAGGGCTTGAAGGTCACCAGGAGGCAGGCCTGGGAGACATGGGGTGACAGCTGGCCGGGAGCTGGTAAAGGAAGGCGCTGGGAGGTTCCAGCGCGAGGTCAGCAGCATATCCTGCAGATGCACAAAGCAAGGAAAGGGGAAACAAGGGTGGAGTCGCATCCTTCCCTTTGAAGTCCCAGCTCTTCTGGGTGGCGCCAGCGAAGGCCCGCCCATGGCACCTCCGAAAAGCGCAGCAGCCACCATGTGCCGCTGCTGCATGGGCACAGGCTGAGGGCATAGTTGCCTCGCGTGGCTTAGGACTCAACGGGAGCTCGGCCGGCCACCCAGCCAGCCAGCTCCAAGGGGAAAAAAGACCTTTCTTACCTCTTGGGCTCAGCTCCCAGTGCAGCAACATCCAGGCTGCTGCTGCTCACCTCAGTCTGTAGGCTCAGGAGGAGGGACGCAGCAGTGGCCAGCAAGCAGATCACCCACCAAACGAGGACTGCTGGGAGTGGGCATGGCTAAGGAGGTGAGGCAGGGCCAGCCAGAAAGCTATTCCGGTGTGTTACGGCACAAAAATAGCTCTGGTTAGCAGTCACATCCAGTGTTCCCTTGAAGCTGAGTTAGTGTGAGCTAGGTCACAGTTTTTTAGCCTCCAGCTCACACATTCTTGCCTTAGCTCAGGAAGGATGGCTCCAGAGCAAATTAATTTATGCAGTAGCCAATTTACTCACTCACAACTTTAATGCCAGCAGCTCACAAAGTGGAATTTTTGCTCACAAGACTCCACAGCTTAGAGGGAGCATTGGTCACATCCCACTATGAACAAATCAAACTCCCAGTAAATTAGCTGGGTCAGTTATTTCTGTTGTCAGGTTGTTGGCAATATTACTCTCTAATTTAAACCAATAAATATGAAAGCTGGAAGTTGTGGCCTGTTTCAACATAGCCCTGTATATGGCTCCAACGCTCTCCATGCCCCCTCACACACATACTTCTTCCCAGAAGTATAAACATTAGTTATTGGAAAACTTCATTGTGGTAAAAAATTAACTCTATGTTTCATTCTGCTATTCAAGTGAAAACTAGAAATAAGTCTATATATCTAATAGCGAACTTGCCCCCGGAGTGCGGATCGCTAAATCAGTGCTCCGGGGGCAGCTGGGGGGCCAGGGGAGGTTTGTGCACACGTGGGCCAGTCCCCACGTGTGCACAAAAATAAAAAAAGGTTAAAAAAATTTGGGGGGATGTTTAAATCCCCCCAAAAGTGCAAGAGCGTCTCCTGCGCATGCTTGGGAGGGAAGCGGCGAGCGGCGATCAGGGAGGGGGAGCCAGAGCGGCGAGCAGGAAGGGGGGGCCAGAGCGGCCGATCGGCCCTCGGTTCGGAGCCGGAGGGGGGTGGGGAGAGAGAGAGAGTCGCGAGGCCCGGCGGTTCCACGCCGCGCGGGCCTCGGCTCGGAGCCGGTGAGGGGGTGGGAAGGGAGAGAGAGAGAGAGAGGGAGGGAGTTTTGG
>NW_015175985.1:310485-324239 GCF_001447785.1 Gekko japonicus
CAGCGAGGAGCGAGCGGCTCTCCGCTCGCCCCTGGCTTCAGTGCCGGGTTGGGGGGGGAGAGGCAATGGGGGGAGATGGAGGGGGTGGAGGACAGAGGGGAACCAGCAGGATGGGGGGTACTTACCTCCTCCTGCTGCTTCCTCCTCTGCCTCCCTCCCCCCCGGCGAGTATCGCGGGTCCACCCCTTGTATTCACTAAAACACAAAATATTAAAGAAAATATCAATTACTAGGAGTAAGGCCTATTGTGGGAAGAAATACAATGAGCTCTAGAAAGAGGCCACAGGTAAGTGTTCCAGCTGTGGCTGGTAGGGCGGCGGAAGGAAGAGGAATATAGAGGGAGGCGAAACACGTTTATTTCTTTCTGTTTAACTATAAGGCAGGGCTGTCTCAAGTCATTTTGCTGCCCCAAGTGAGTAGTATAGGGCTTCATCAGACTGCTTTTCGTAGTGATGGAGCTCAACCCAGCTCTGGAAGGATTCAAAAGGACACAAAGTCTACCAGTATGTTCTAAGTAGCTAGGAATCAGGCCTCATGAAGCCCTAAGAAATGGCAAAGCAACCTCCTTTGCGCTCCTTTGCACCGCTCCTTTGGTTTGCACTACCGCTAGTCTTGAGCTCATGCCATCTACTGCATGCTTTCTTCTGGAAACTCTTCTCTGCACGATGAGCCGGTGACTGCATCAATCTGAAGAGAGACGCGTACTTCCAAGGACTATTAGGTCACTATTCAACTGGTGCAGTTGTCATTTATGCATGGTGGCAAAACTATTTGTTATGTGTATTAATTTTGGTTGTAAGTAGAACTGTATAAGACAGTAGTGTCAAGTGTGATTTGTACAGCATGACAGATTATTCTGTTTATTTGTTTGCATAACTGCATTTACTGTATTTCTATTTTTGCGTGTTTGTTTTTTACAGGGGAGCTGATATCTGCCATCTGGAGAGCACTTTTAATTATTATTTTTTTGAGCCCCCGGAGGAGATTTTTTATTGATTTTTTTAACACTACAAAAAACTACAACAGAAAGGGGGAGGGGAAAAACTACATATAAGGGAGAAAGTAAAGAACCCACTACTGACTAAAAACCCAAGAGAGGAGATCCTCCAACTAGCTTTTTTGCATCCAAACTTTTCATCTTTGTACTTCTTATGAACTGTGTCAAACTTTTAGAACGTTTAACCCTCCCCATTTACATTTAATTGCCCAATAACAGGGCCCCCCCTCATCCCCTGGAACCAAAGTTCTCAAAGGGACAATTCAGAGTCCTTCAGCCTTTACTTCTTCTTCTCTCTTTTCCACAGTTTGTAGGGACTTTTCGGGGCTGCTGCCCCCTGCTCAGACAAAGAGTCCTCACCAAATGAACCAGTTTCCAGCTCACCGCTGGACCTGCCGTCCTCTTCTTTTTTCTCGTCCTCTGACCTTCCCAGCTGCTCCTTTAGAAATTCTTGAGCTTTAAGAACAGAGTCAATCTTTACCTTCTTCTCTTTGATCTTAAATGTTACTCCTTCTGGAAATAGCCATTTGTATCCAATTGAATTTGTTTGGAGGAAGAGCACAAGTTCTTTGTATTTCTTTCTACGTTGCCTTACTTCAAATGGAATATCCTTTAGCGTTCTGACAGCATTCTCCCCCACCTTCAGGGGTGTCACAGCCACTGCTTTCAGGATAGCATCCCTGACGTGCCTCTTTGAGAATCTTACTATAATTTCCCCACGCAGATTATTTTTCTTTATGTATCCTGAATATGACCTGTAGGCCACATCCATGTCGTTGAGTAACTATTCCGCCTTTATATCTGTTACTGGGGCAAGTAGCTCACTCATAAGTTCTTTAAGATTCTCTCCTCTATTCTCTGGCACCCCTTGGAAGCGCAGGACCATGTTGGCCTTATCCATTTGCACTTGCAGCATCTGATCTTCCAAAGAAACAGTTTTCTTTTCCAATTTTTGCACTTTCTTCCTCACTTTCTGCGTTGTCTCAGCCATTTCCTTTATTTTCTCAGCATCCTGCTTTATTACTTGGATCAAGTCCGTTATTTGCGTTTGTTGAGCAGTGATGCTTGTTGTTACAACTGACAGCTGATTTTGTTGCGCAGTAATATTCATTGTTACCACGGACGCCTGCTCTTTACGGGCATTTAGCTGTTCCAGTAGAGGGCACATGACCTCAGCCATCGCCTTCATCGTCTCACTGGTCATTTCCGGCTTCAGGGACTCTGGTTTCGTTTTAAAAAATTTCTCTTTGTCTCTGTCCCTCTTCCCCGCCATCTTTTTCCTGTTTGTTTACTTTCATGAAATTTTTTTTAAAGTCTCTGAATATGCGCTTGACTGTATAGCTCGAATGGGTAAGTACTTCTGGGCAATCGCACGTTTATTCTTCCGCTCCCCCCCCCTTTCGCACAATGATTTATGCGCATAGGAGGCGTCCCTCCCCCGCTCGCTTCTGCTGTTCCGCCGCGTAGGGTAGGGAGCGTCTTTTCTTTTAAAATTGGTTTCTCAGTTGACTCACGTTCATAATTGGTCTTCCGACCCCGCTTCCTTCATCATTTCTCATGCCCGATCTCCTGCGCTTGACCCAGTTAGCTTCACTTGTACCATTCGGTCTCTCGGCTGGACGAACCACTGGAGCAAGGGAGAGCCTCGATTCTCCGGCATTCAGCCATCGAAGAGGCTACCCCCTCAGACCTCCTTGGCCAGGGTCCCTTTGCCGGGTCCCTGGGGGGGGTTAACAAGCCTGCTCACCCCCTCCCTCTGCCGGAGGTCCGGGAGGTGAATCCGTGAGCCTGCCGCCATCAACCGGAAGTCGAGAGCACTTTTAATTCTGAGTGATTACCAGCCCTCACCTGGAGATTGGCAGCAAATTACATCATTCCTCCTTTTGATCTGCACAGCAACTCTGTGAGGTAGGTTAGGCTGAAAGTCTGTGACTGGTCTGAAATCACCCACTCAGCTTCCACAGCAAGAACCTGGGTCTGGCAGACCCTGCTCTGAAGCGCTAACTGCTATACCTAAGGTAGCCAACCTCCAGGTGGAGCCTGAAGATCACCAGGTATCACAACTGAACTCCAGACTACAGATCTCTCCCCCCCTGAAGAAAATAATTGCTTTGGAGGGTGGGTTCTATGGCATTCTATTCAGCTGAGGCCTCTCCCCTCCCCAAACTCTGGCTTCCACAGACTCCGCCACAAAATATCCAGGAATTTCCCAACCTGGAGCTGGCAACTATAGTCAGGACTGGCCTCAATGAGTTCCGCACAAAGGCCAAAGGAGGCCTGGAATGGGGCTCCTGCTTTTGTCTTTTTACAGACAGAACCAAGCTTGGTTACCTAGCAGCACCTACTGAGGGAAAAGTTAGCCCCACAGCAGGAGGAGAAGAGAATGGTTTGACAGCCAGTATCCCATCTCAGTAGCCAGCCTGCAGCAGAGGAGCCAAGCAGAAGTAGAAGTGTCTTTGTCAGGAGAGATAGCCATTTTGGCAGTTTATTCTCTCAGGGAAGAGTGTCTAGGCTGGCAGTGGGCGGGGGAGAGGATTGGACTCAGCACCCAGACAATGGTGCGTGAGTACTCTTGAGTTGTGGTTGACTGGCCAATAGCTGATAGTACGCACAACACAGCCAATGGAAGAGCTGGAAAGTGCTAGTACGCAGGGCAATATATATATGGGATATTATGCAATGTCCTTAGAATGTGTTTAACAAATAATGATTTATGCTTCTCATTTCCCCTTTTGTCTCTTTTTATTCTATATCCCTTTAAATGATAAAAATAAAATATATATTTTTAAAAAGAAAGTTATACTTCTACTGTCATATCCATGAGGCAAAGCAAATGGAGGACTCCAGGCCCTGCTTTGCCAATTGTGGCCTTCTATTCAAACCCAAACTTCTTCCACAAAGGGTGTAAGAAATGCTTTCCTTTATCCCATTAAAAAGTTCCATTCATAGTGGTTGGAGGAAAACACAATGCTCCACAGTACCCCCTCCCCTTCCATGCAACTATACTGGTTTGACAGCCAGTGTCCCACCTCAGTAGTCTAGAAGTTGCTTCTCCATAGAGTCCCAGGTGGAAGCATCATGGATGGCAAGCTGGTTTTGTCTTGACCACAATGCTACTCCCAAATGCAACAATGAATAAAAGCTGCTTACTTTAGGGGCAGAAAAAACAAAGGCTTGCATTCAGATTCATCACTGGGGGGTGTGGGGGGGGGAGAGCAGGATTTACACCCTTTCAGCTGTGTCTCAGATTGTAGCCTATTTACTTTATCCCATGTGACTCAAGAGAAATGGGGGGGGGATGTATTGTACAACATGGAAAAATTAATCTCATTATCATCATCATCATCATCATCATTATTATTATTGTTATTAAGTTTTCCCATTTCTTTGTAAGCAAGCATCTGGGCCTTATATACCCACCCATATTTGAAAAATCACAAAAGTGACCACTTGAAAAAATGTAATACCGAACTGTCCATTACCAATAATTGTAGCTATTAGAACACACATGAGATCAAAAGATTTCAGGTTGGTTCTACAACCCTAATTCTATTGCACTATTTAATGTCCCATCCTGTTAATTGTATTGACTCACTCTGTGTAATCCACCTTGAGTCTACATGAGAAAGACAGAGTATAAATGGCATAAATAAATATACCTAATTCCCAAGTCTGACTCCCACCATGTGGACCTGCACAATGGAGCAACATACGACTAAGGCAAATGTTTCTGCCAAGTGGAACAAACCCCCGTGTTTGTAAAAAATCTGAAAAAAGAAAGTTAGTTCATCCTTTTTAGAAAAACAGCAACATCTGTATATATGCAGACATCATGGGGGGGAACTGGATGACATTTTTTGTTATCTTAGAGTAACAATGGAAGGCGGGAACATAGGGATGGAGCAGGAGTAGAAAAGAGAGAAGGAAACAGAAACCATAGGGGATGCAAGAAGAAGGAGCCACTGTAGAGGGATAAATGTTCTTTATTATAGTCACTTGACCAATCATATAAAACATTTACACTTAAAAAAGACAGGTTGCTTACCTGTAACTGGTGATCTTCGAGTGGTCATCTGTGCATTCACACCCTTGGGATACACTGCGCCTGCGCTGAACCTTCTCGGTACCGATAGCTAGCAAAAAGGGATTTTCGCGCCTCTCCCAGGTCACGCGCCGGCTCCACTGCGCATGACCAAGGAGGGGCACGCAGATCCCGCCAGTTCCTTCTGACCGCCACCCAACAGCCTTCAAAGAAACAAGATGAAGGGCCGAGAGCAGAGGGGAAGGAGGGCGGGTGGTGTGAATGCACAGATGACCACTCGAAGATCACCAGTTACAGGTAAGCAACCTGTCTATCTTCTTCGTGGTCTCTGTGCATCACACCCTTGGGAGAATAGCAAGCAATAACTCTTACCTGGAGGAGGGGCCGAGGCCCTACACCTGCGCCGTCTGCAAAATAGACCGACCCAACGCCACACGACGAGTAGACCGGACATCAAGGGCATAATGCTTCACGAAGGTGAGCGGAGTAGCCCAAGTCGCAGCGTTGCAGATGTCCTCCAATGGCATCCCTCTCAGGAAAGCTGTGGAAGCCGCCACCGCCCTTGTAGAGTGGGCGCGAAGTTGACCTGGAAGAGGTCTCTTAGCCAAAGCGTAACATAGCTTGATTACTTCCACAATCCACCTGGACAGCGTCTGGGAAGAGATCTTCTTCCCTAGGGAGGGCATACTGTGAGCAACAAACAAGGCTGGAGACTGACGAAAAGACTTGGTCCTGCCCAAATAGAACAGCAACGCCCTCTTAACATCCAGAGAGTGCAATTTCCGTTCCTCTTCATTGGCAGGAGACGGGAAAAATGACGGCAAAACTATATCTGAACGTAGATGAAACTCCGAAACGACTTTCGGTAAGAAGGAGATGTCCAAAGACAACGACACCCCATGAGGGGAAAAAATCAAGTATGGTGGATCACACCTTAAAGCAGACAACTCACTGACTCGACGAGCAGAAGTAATGGCCACCAGAAACGCAGTCTTGAGCGATAACAACTTTAGAGAGCAAGTGGCCAGTGGTTCGAAGGGTTTTCCCATCAAAAACCGCAAAACTAAAGCCAAATCCCAGGCCGGAGTCGGAGAACGACGGGGAGGGTACAGGCGAATAAGACCTTTACAAAACTGTTTCGTCTGAGGATGCGAGAAAACTGAAAACCCATCAATAGATGGATGAAAAGCTGACACCGCAGCTAAATACACCTTAACTGAAGAAAAACTGAGTCCCAAGTCCATTCTGGACAAAATAAACGCAAAAATAGACCTCAAATCCACTGGCGGAGGAGGTAAATTGGAAGAACTCAAGTACTGTAGGAATAAATCCCACTTCTTTGCGTAAGACGTCCTAGTAGACAGTTTACGACAATTCAACAGGACCTCATTGATACGGTCATCCATCACTGAAAGCGTATTTCCCATAGAGTCAACTTGAGACTCAGAGGATCGTAGTGAAGGACCTGGCCTTCCTGAGCTTGGAGGAGATCCAACTCCTGCGGGAAGTGTACGAAGGATCCCTTGGCTAACCGCAGCAGTGTCGGAAACCACACCTGCCGAGGCCACCAGGGGGCTACCAGGAGACAATGGGGCTTGTCCTGTTGTATTTTCACAAGCACCCTGTGGAGCAGCGGAATCGGAGGAAATAGGTATAGAAAGTCGTGAGCCCACGACATCAACAGACCGTCCCCCATTGACAGAGGGTCCAACCCCGCTCTGGAGCAAAACCTGGGACACTTCTTGTTCAATCGAGTTGCAAAAACATCGATGTGGGGATGTCCCAGATGTTGAAAAAGAGGAAGGAGATACTTTGAGTTCAACTCCCATTCGTGGTCCGATGCTCCCCCTCTGCTCAGGAAATCCGCTTGTTGGTTCAAAGTTCCTGGCAGATGGGCAGCTTGGAGAGTGATGTTCCAATGAAGGCACTCTTCCCATATGTCCATAGCTAGCCTGCAAAGGGACCTGGACACGGTCCCGCCCTGGCGATTGATATAAGCCATCGCAGTTGTGTTGTCCGTAAAAATCAACACAGCTTTTCCTACAACCTGTCTGAGTAAGGATCTGAGGGCAAATTTTACGGCCAGCAGTTCCAGATAGTTGATATGATGACTCTTCCAAAGGGGTTGCCATGGAGCACCCACACAAGTGTCGTCTGTATGAGCACCCCAACCCCACAGGGAGGCATCTGTGGTGATGGACATTACGGGAACGATCGGTTGGAACGGTGCACCCGCCAACAGATTGGTGTCCACGAGCCACCACTGCAGGGAGACGAGGACCTGCGGAGGCACTACCAGTTGAAGGCTCGGAGGATGGATGGAAGGGCGAAATTTCTTTAGAAACCACAGCTGCAACGGGCGCATGCGAAGGCGTGCATATTCGATCACGGAAGTGGTGGCTGCCATGAGACCCAAGATCCGCTGAATGTGGACCGCTGATGTCACGTTGGACTGGAACAAACGTTGAATTTCCAGACGAATGGTATCTGCCCGTTGGCGAGGAAGGTACGCCCGAGTGGCTAGGGAGTCTATGACAGCTCCTATGAACTGCACGCGAGTTGCAGGTTGCAGCATGGATTTCTGTAAATTCACCAGAATTCCAAGGGAGGATAGGACCGACAATGTGATGGTGATGTGCTGAAGGAGACATTCTCTTGAATCTGCCACCATCAACCAGTCGTCTATATACGGAAAGATCTGAATGCCCTGAAGGCGAAGATGAGCGACGACAACCACCATTACCTTCGTAAAAACCCTGGGGGCGGTAGAGAGCCCGAATGGAAGGGCTTTGAATTGGTAATGGTCCTCCCCGACTGCGAATCTGAGGAACTTTCTGTGACGAGGATGGATGGAGACGTGAAAATAAGCGTCTTTGAGATCTAAAGTGACCATCCAAGTCCCTGGAGACAGGAGTGGTAAAATGCTTTGCAACGTGGTCATGCGAAACTTTCTGTAAATGATGAACCGATTGAGAAAACGAAGGTCCATGATTGGACGAAGTCCTCCGTCCTTCTTGGGGACCGTGAAATATTTGGAATAAATCCCGCGGCAACAATCCGCCATCGGGACTTTCTCTATAGCGTTTTTTTGTGTCAGCGATTGTACCTCCTGTAGCAGGGCAGGAGACGCCGGGGTTCTGATAAAACGGGAGATTTTGGGAGTCAGAGAAAACTCTATGAGATAGCCATCTCTTATTATAGAGTGCACCCATTTGTCCGTAGAAATGGCGAGCCATGCGTGCAGGAAGGGTGCAAGGCGAGTCTGAGCAGTAAGGTTGAAGTCAAAGTCCCTGTTTGGGATTCTTAGGGAATTTCGACTTATAGGCACCGGACGATTGTCCCTTATTTTTCGGGGGAAAAGACCGTGACTGAGAGGGAGGTCTTTGCCATTGATCCGTAGGTGATTTGTTGTACGGTTGCCTGGTCGACCAAGGTTGCCTAGGCCACTGCTTGGATTTCGAGTATTTGGTCGTGGGGGAGATCCCCAAACTCTTGGACGTCTTGATACTCTTATCCATTTCCTGCAGAACCGTGTCAGTGGTGGAGCTAAACAATCCAGAACCTTCAAAGGGAAGGTCTTCCACCGAGGATCTGGTGTCATATGGCAATGATGAAGAGCGGAGCCAGGCATGTCTGCGTAACGCTACAGAGGTTGCTAGAGTCTTACTAGCGGATTCCAGGGAATGCTTGGCAGCACTAATTTGGTGTCTAGCCAAGACCATCCCTTCATTCTGAATCCTTTTAATCTGAGGTTGGCACTCTTTGGGCACGTGCGGGAGGAAATCATTCAAACGCTTCCATAAATTGAATTGATAACGGCCCATGCAGGCGGCATAGTTCGCCGTTTTAATGCCCATTGCACCGACAGTGTAGAATTTTCTACCAACCGAATCCAACTTTTTTCCTTCTTTGTCTGATGGAGTAGAGTGGCTCGCTTTTCCTTTCGTGGACGAGGAAACGACCAAAGAATTGGGCTTAGGATGTGTGTATAAAAACTCAGCCCCTGATTCCTGGACCTTGTACATGTGATCCAGACGCTTATTAGAGACATTAATGGAGGCTGGACGAGTCCAAAAGTCCTTGGTAGTTTGCAAGAGAACTTTTGTCATTGGTAGAGCCACGGAGGGCGAAGTGTTAGAGTGCATAATGTCAAAAACGTTATCATCCACAAAACTGGCAACGAGAGTAGGAGTCATAGATAGATCTAATGCCATGCGTTGAATAAAATCTCCATAAGACTTAACATCCTCTGATGGAGAAATAGGTAAATCCGCTTCCACATCTTGCGAGGTGGGCTGTGCATCTACATCCTCGATATGTTCAGAAAAGCCATCTGAATCGGAGGATACATTGGATGGTTCTGGAGATGATTCGAGTAATTCAGGTTGAGACGGTGCCGGTGTGTTAATCGGGGGCACAACCGGGTCTGGTGGATGCGTCGGTATCGACTGCTTCGATACCGATGGTCGATCTTGAAAGCGCGAAATGCGGGATGACACCGACTGACGATCCCATTCAGGTGGGGGTGGTATCGGGAGTGCCCAAGGGTATGGGTATCGATTCCCGTACAAATAATGCCATTGCCTCTCATCCCAAGTCAGGGGAGGAGAAGTTGGTCGGTGCCGATCCTCGACTCCACGTTCTGGGGAGGCATGAGAGGATTGACGGCTCGACATATCAGATTGCGACTGATTTGTCTGTTGAGTAAGGTCGATGTCGAGATCCGAACCGATCGGGTGAGGTTCTTGCGTGGGATCTCGACCCTGACTAGCCGAAACCTTATGGACTTTGGGTTTGTCCGTTTTAGGTTTCTTCGACTGCTGTGAGTCTTTGCCCTGCTTCCGGATCTTGGAAGGTACGGGGTGGTCCTTTATCGGCGTCGATCGTTTCGGTGCCGAAGCATCGATTGCGATCGTCGACGTCGATGATCCTGGAACGGGAGGACAAGTGTCCGCAGCCAAGGTGGACATCGAGGCGTGCCCGGACGTGTCCAACGGTGAAGAGGACTGTGGAGATAGTGCCTTCTCCATTAGGGCCAAGTGAAGACGAGCTGCCCTGTTTTTTCTCGTCTGATTCGAAAACTTTCGGCAATGTCTGCACTTAGAGACACAGTGCGACTCCCCTAAGCAAACGAGGCAAAGCAAGTGCCCGTCGGTGGGGGATATTTTAAGGCCGCAAGTCCTACACCGTTTGAAACAACCCCACCGCGGGGCCATAGGCCAGCAGGAGGGGAACGTAAGTAAAGAACAAACACCGAAAGAAAAATGCTAACTACAAAAATAAAGAAAGAGAAACTAACTAAACGCAAGTTTAGCAAAAAAAGTTTGGTACTTAGCAGACCGAGGCAGAAGGCGTCCTACCAGCGCGGCGGTCAGAAGAGAACTGGCGGGATCTGCGTGCCCCTCCTTGGTCATGCGCAGTGGAGCCGGCGTGTGACCTGGGAGAGGCGCGAAAATCCCTTTTTGCTAGCTATCGGTACCGAGAAGGTTCAGCGCAGGCGCAGTGTATCCCAAGGGTGTGATGCACATACATTAAATACATTAAAACCATCTAAAATTAGATCAATATCCAACCAAGTTTCTTGCGGGAGGATACTATCATAATTATGTTGAAAAAAGGGAATATATGGATAACTGGCAATGCACCACCTCCACCCTGTCACATTCCATGATAACAACTGAATGGCTGGGGAGAATTTTTAATTGTTTCCAGAGTTAAACTGTCAGAATCAAGAATCTGATCTCCCAAGAGTATCAGGGTCTTTTTGCTCAGTGGACCTCAGGCCCATGTCCTTCAGGTTAGATGAGGATAGATCTATAAATCCCCACCCTTTGGTGTCTTTCCTGATCTTGGTTCAGCCTGGTTCACACGGAATAACTGACTGTATTCAGAAGAAAGGGACAAGTCAAGCATAACACAGGAGCAATCAATTAAGTCTGAAACCCTATCATGTTGTTTATCTTGAGTTCATCCCACCTCTACAGCCACCATGTAACTACTCAGGTGGGGTGTCACCTGATGCTGCCATCACTCTGGATTTAGGATCCCTTGAGAAGGCCCAGAGCATCCTCCCTTTTGGCTGAATAATAGGCGTGAGGACCAGGCAGAGTGAACAATGAAAATAGTTTATTGTATAGGAGGTCAAACAACAAGGTGCAGAATTATAACAGTAAGTGGGTGAAAAGAAAAGAAATCAAATGCCATAACGCATCTAAATATATACTGTCCCTAGCTCACTATTCCAGGTGACACTAGACTACTCACCCTTCCCTCAGGATGAGGGTTTCTTCCTTGCAGCAGCCTTCCTTCTGGCTCTGCCCTCTGGGAAGAACAGCTTTTCCTACTGCTCCAGATTTTTTATTCAAAGCCCTCCTCTTTTCCTATTAGTCAATTTTGGCTCCAAAACTTCTCAGGGGCTTCTGGGAGTTGTAGGCCCAGCCTCACCTACTGCTACACAGGCTCCCTGGGCGGGCCTAGTAGGCCTCTGGTGGCACAGCCCAGATCATGACAGCTGTATTAAGCAAAAGAGTGTCTCTTGACATATCAGGGTTTAACAGTTTCTTCAGAGGTTTAGCTCTGTTTACTATTGTGGGAACAAACTGCCTCATCTCAGTTCAATGGGAGCATCATTTCCTGATTTAGAATTTCCAGAGCTGGAACCATCCCTCAATAGTACCAGAATGTTATCTGTGCACTGCTGTTTCTGGTGCTTCTGGGGTCCCTCTGATGGAGAGGGACATCCTACACATTTTTGGAAGAGAGGTCTCTTACTCTCATCCTGAAAAACTATGATTGGGCAGATACCAAAGGTAGCTAGGAAACCTCTCATTTTTAGCAGCATCAGTGTAATGGTAGCTTGTCGAAATTACAAAAACAACCTCCTGTTGGATGGGAAGTTTGGAAGTCTCTCAAATTGCTCAAGGTCTAACTCATAAGCTTCCAATTGGAGGACACAGCATAATGAATATACAATTTCTTGTTTATTTCTCCAGTGGTCTACATTTACCATAGTCTGTGCAATTTCAGGAGCAATCTTATTATTTTTCCATCGCAAGCAACACTTCAAATTAGTATTCACGTCTGTTCTTTTAAATTGACGACGCCCAATAGGATTAAGGGCCCTTTTTTGTATTGGAGAAAAGTTGACCTCTGTTCCATGTAGTTGTTCTGTGGCTGTTACTGTCTCTGAGCTGGTTCCTTCCAGCTTTTCCTTTAGCAGGTTTTGCAACTTGTCTGTTTTAGCAGTTACTGTATTAAGCTGCTGGAAGATGGCAATAACTGTCTCTGCTGTGAGGAGACACTGGTCTCCAATCAGTTTGATCGGGTTTACTTTTGAGATTTCTCCAGTTCCCTCTGCAAGTGTAAAATTGGAGAAGCTGGTAATTAAATCAGGCTCTGGGCTAGCAAAAGTGCCCTCTCCCACTTTTCCTTCTAAAGACTCCTCTTGCACATCCAAAGGCAGTGCTTACGATTAGGGATGTGCATTTCGGGATCCCGAGCCGAAAAAAAGCTGAAAATAACATTTTTTGGCTTTTTTCGCCTTTTGGGATCCCGAATTAGCAATTTATGCGCTTGTCCGAATCCCGAAAAAAAATCCCGAAAAAATTCGGGAATCCCGAAAAATTCGGGTCCATTATAACCAATGCGGCCATTGAAGTCAATGGCAAAAATCTTCTTGAAACTTTGGGGGGGGCTGGGGGGGGAAGGTTTGGGGTAGAGGCTCCAAACCTGGAGCGTGCTTACTGGAACCTCTCCCCAACATACCCACCAAGTTTCAAGACGATTGGACTAGGGGGTACAATTTTATGGGCCCCCAAACAGGTTGCCCCCAGATCAGCTTGCTGCAGTTTATTCCCGGTTTGCCGCCGAAATTCGGCGGCAATTCAGCAACATTGTATCCTATGGACCTTGGAGTGGGTAAGCTCCAAACTTGGAGGGTGGTTACTAGAACCTCTCCCCTACATACCCACCAAGTTTCATGAAGATTGGACCAGGGGGTCCAATTCTATGGGCCCCCAAACAGGTTGCCCCCATCCCATTGTTCTCTATGGTGGGAAAAAAATTACGTTTTTCCCCACCATAGAGATCAATGGAGGGATGGGGGCAAACTGTTTCGGACAGCATGTTTGCAAACTTTTGCCAGACCAGCCAGCCCCAGCCACACTGCAGCAGAGAAGAACCATACAAGTGCCCCCCCACAACCTGTGCCGCCAAACTGGGTGCCCAAAACCCCAAAACCAACACAACTTGGCTCAAACCAAAGAATCTCTCTACAGCAGCAGCACTGAGGTAGCATGTCTGTGCATTACCAATGCCAGACAGACAGGCCCAGCAGCAGGACCAGAGCAATCTGCCCCCCCACAACCTGTGCCAACGCACGCACACCCCTAGTGATTGCTCACGTCACTTGCACAGGCCCTGCTTGCCCCCCCCTTCATTTATACTGCAGAAATCCTCAGGTTTGGACTGAGTCCAGTAAACTGGATGACTGGCACAGAGGTTGTTGGGGGGGGGGTTGAGATTGCTCTGGTTCTGCAGCTGGGCGTGGCTGCCATTAGCAAACATGCTCCCCTATGTAGGCCGCTGCCACTGCAGAGGGGAGAGATTGTTTTGCTTTTGGGGGTTTTTGGGCACTGGCACATTGGCACACTTGTGGTGGACTGGTTCTGCTGCTGGGCCTGGCTGGCTGGCATTGGCATTGGCGATGCACATACA
>NW_015175985.1:324478-324598 GCF_001447785.1 Gekko japonicus
CGTGAGCAATCACTAGGGGTGTGCGTGCGAATCCCCACTCAGCGCACCTGAAGAGAGGCAAAGGGAGGCCAGAGGAACCCAGATGCCCCCAAATTAGAGTGGCTGCCAACTCTCCAGGTG